>NC_080380.1:145558227-145865581 GCF_014773155.1 Arachis stenosperma | reverse complement strand
CACAGAAAATTGGAAAAGAAAGAATAACTCATTATACTGGCATCACAAGTTAACTTTGCTCTCCGACATAATCTCTCTCAACATTTATATTTGATTTGTTTTTTAAAGAAATAATGGAAATCTCACGTTCTTTTGAGACTTGTCATGCGCAGCTACCAATATCTTCTTCAAAGCTTTCTGGTCAGTACTCTGAAGAAACAAAAAACATGCCAAACTTCGCCTCAATAAAGTTGATACAAAATTCTCATCATAAGCTTCAAAATTCAAATTGCAATATTAACAAACTTGACTCATTTTTCACTGGTTGCATCATACAACAATATAAAAAAATGTATATTTATAAATTTCTTGAAATTTTGGGAAGGGGGGCGGGGGGATGTTCTTAAATTGAAATGATAACGTTAAAAACTTGTTTCACTGATTAGAAAACTAAAAGAATAAACTGTTGCAAATATGATAATATTGAAAGGCTTCCTTGGAGCAGCACATAAAATAGCCACTATTCACTTGGCAACTCTTTGGATATGAATCCAGTAGTACGATCAGTTGTGCTGTGCAAGCCAAGGAGGCAAACTACTTTTAAATAACATTTATCTACATAATATTATTTGAAACAAGCAGCAGCACATCACATAAAGACCAAATTTGTATGAGCAGGCACAACTACCAGCCATAGGTTCAGCAAGCATTAGAGTCTCTTCCGAAGCTCCTATTAGTACATTACACGTTTGGTGTTTGTATATTAGATTATACAGTGAATATGAAATGGAACTTGTGGAGGTGAACTTATAATTCAACTGAAATGTTAAAGGGAACCAGATATATGGCATTCAAATGCTAGATTCTTGGAAATAATATTCATGTGATGTGATCATGTCTAATTGTCTGATAAATTCATAACCAATCCCTGTTGCAATCATCTTCCTAGTTCAGCACATAATGCAGTGTGCATGCTTGTTTATATCACAATCAGTGTTTGTGATATGATTCTACACCAGAAGCTTCAACTACATATAAAAAGTCTAATTACTTGTTGAAAGCTATACTTAAATTACTTGTTGAATCACAATCCAGCAACCTAGCAAGCAACAAATCAAAACAGTAGAGTAAAATCTAATTAAGCTGATGAAGATTGCAATATTAAGAAGGAAAGAACATTTCAAACAGTGCGATCAAGACCAGAATGAAAGGAGAAATTACGAAACCTTACAGCCATCAATCCCGAATTGGAAAATAGTGACCGATTTTAGCGACCAACTAGATTGGCTTTGTCATCGGTAGCTAAATCGGTCACTAATTGGATTAGTTGGAGGGGTCCTAGGGTGCTTCAAAGCATTTGGCAAGGATTATTAGCAGGAAAAAAGAATGATTATATTTAGAAAATAAATAGAATGTTGATAGTTAACGAACCTTTACTGTAACGGTGGTTCCAGCATTCCCTCGAAGCCTCTGTGCTGCAGCTTCACTATCAAGGCCATCAAGCCTCTCCCCTGCATAATCAACATTTATTAATAGAAAATCAGTTGTTTCTCTTTAGACCCATAGTTTAATCCCCAAAATAGACTTAGACAAGCCCAAATTTGATGAAATGTCGTATCAGAAAGAAAATGTTTAGCAGCATAAAGAAACAACCCCAGGATTCTATATAAGGGAACATCTAAGCAATAAGCTTGCTAATTCTGGCATCTTTAAATGAATAGCTTCATCAAAAAGAAAAGAATGCAAATCAGATATTTGTTTGATACCATTTATCTCAAACAACTCATCCCCTTGATGAATACCAGCACGAGCAGCTGAACTGCCTTCAATGCAGGATAAAACAATCTGTGATTTCAACTCGAAAATCAATGTGTATGTTACCAGTTGATATTAAGAGATAATATTGTTACAGTAAGAAACTCACGAAGCAGCAGATGAAAAGGTTCTATGGAGTAAATTGAAATGAGTTTCAAGAATGGGAAGGCGAAACCAAGTTTTCCTTAAGCGGGGGTAAGTCTCAATAGCATAACAATTGACCTCAGAACAATCAGCACAAATTTTTAAAGTGGTTCGCTGCAGATCACTAACCAAATGTCCTTGGTACTCCTGGCAGCCACAACACTGTCCCCGGCGGCCACGAACACGGCTGCGCAACTCAAAACAGAACCAGATAGAGCGGCGGCAGCCTACAGCAACTCCGGTGAGCTTCCTCAACGACAGTGGTGGCAGGAGCTTCGACGGTGCTAACCGAGGCTTGACAGCGGCAGGAACGGCGGCGGTTGAAGCTCAGCAGCAACGGAGACCAGGCGCGGCGGCGACTCCACACGCGACGGTGACAACGACGGCTTCACCTCCTCCGCGCGCGCTCTTTCTTCTCCGTCCGTGGCTATGGTTCGCGCTCCCTTCCGTTCGCAGTTCTGTTTCCGACGCGGCTCAAGGACGATCGGCGGCGACGACCAGATCTCCAGCGACGGCAACGAGGATGCACGACGGTGCCTTCTCCCTCCCAGTTCTGGCTTGCGCTCGTCACTCTCTCCCATGGCTCCCTCCGCGAACGCGCTCTCTCTCTCTCCACGGTCCGACAACGACGCGACGGCGGCGGTGAGGCACAGCACACCGGTGCGATCTTCTTCTCCGCTCTCCTCTGCTTTCCCCAGATCTCTCTCTCTCTCCGGTGATGGCGGCGGCAGGACGCAGCACGGTCCCTCCTCCCTTCCCGATCTCCCTTCTCCCTCGGATTCCCCCTTTCTTCTTTCTTCTTTCTTCGTTTCTAATTGTTGGAGTTAGGGTTTCTAATTGAAAATAGGACTTCCAATTTTGTTTTGAACTATAAGGATTTAAATCAGTAAATCAGTAAATAATATATAAATTATAAAGATGTATTTTGTATTAAGTTAAAAGAAGGAAAAAATATTTTTTGTTAAAATATTTAGAAGGTAGGTCAAAATTTTAAGGAGAAAATTTTAATTTATTTTTGCCAACATTTATAATAAGAAGTTTATTAAAAATTTAAGAATAACACTTATAAAGTGTAATATATAAATATCATAAATGTTGCTTATTTAATTTACAAAAGCAACACTTCTTACTTGTACTTTTAATTTATCAAAAGGAATAGTTATGATGTGTTGTTAAAAAAGAGTTGCAATAGCTTTATTTTTATGTAACAAATATTAAGTGTTGTGTTTAATTGGTTTAGACAACACTTTTCAAGTGTTATTTGTAATATATGTTGCAATAGCTAAGAAATGTTGTAGTGGCCATGTTTGATCTTTGGCTCGCGCCATTCTAAAACATTTGCTTTGCTCTGTCGTGGTGTCGTTCACATCTTCCTCTAAAGTCTCTCATGCAGGACAAAAATTTCTATCAAATTTTACTTACTAGTGGTTTAATCTGGTTGAATTGCTGAAATAACAAAACTACTCCAACCGTGTTCAATTAGAAACCCTAACCCCAACCACTTTGAATTTTGATTGATATGCAATTTACTCTTTTCTCTTGGTGTTCTTTATCACTGCACGCGAATTACTCTTCTCTATTTGATTTCCTCATCATTACTTGTGTTCCTCATTGTTGGCGTCTCCGTCGAGTTCATTGCTGCTCGCCTCGCCTCGCCGTCGGGTCCATCTCAGCTGCTCGCATCGCCATCTCTTCATCGCTGCTTGCATTTGAAGCTTCTGATTTTTGGTCTTCTCGCTTCCAATTTGTTGAAAAGGGAACCCATAGACAGAAGAGAAACAAAATAAGTTTGTGAAGCTGCAATCTATGATGAGTTGGTACTCGCTCTACAACCCTTCCATGTTGGAGCCAGCAACCATCAGGTATATAAAGGAGGAGGTGCGGCTTTTCAATAATGCCAAGCCAATAATTGTAGTTCTAGATCATCAAGGGAAGGTTGTTAACCTGACTGCAATACACATGATATGGATTTGTTAACCTGAATGCTAGAATCTTTGCCTTCAGCAGCAATCTTTTGTTTTCGAATCTGATGGGTTTTCAACCAAGCTAAAATCTTTTCCTTCAGCACATCTTCTGTGTCTAGTTCATCTCCATTCTCAATTTTAGGGCCAGGAAAAGAGTGAAAAGAACCCCAATCATCTTCTCTAGCATACAAATGAAGTGAGCTTCAAAAATGGAAAACATCTTCTATTTCTGGTTCTGATGAGCTTTCAACCAAGCATCCTAATAATCTTCGGCAAATTGTTATGAGATTTATTGGCAAACATGAATATATGTATTTACAATGCTAGTTGAAACTTTTAATATCTATTTTAATTAGAATTTCATTAGTTATTAAGGTTTTATCTCTTTTTTGAATTTTATTGTTTTCAAATTTATTTAATAATTAAAATTATTACATATGTCTTCTTTGTATTTTACTGCAAAAACAACCTTTATTTTTAGCCAAAAAGACAACCTTTCAATAGTTGCATATTTAGTTTAAAGGCAACACTTATATGGATTGCATATTTAGAAGAATATGCAATGCTTCCAAGGGTTGCATATCAAACTGATAGGCAACACTTTTAACAGGTTACAAATTTAAATAAATAAACAACATTTCAACGTGTTGCATATTCTAAACAATAGGCAACACTTTAAAGTATTGCATAATCAGAAGAATAGGCAACACTTTTTACTAATAATTGAAGCATGACAGCTAAAAGAACATATGTAAATTGTTGCCTAAAACACACTTTAAAAGTGTTGTCTATTTTAAAGAATAAGCAACGCTTATAAAGAGTTATCTTTAGAAATGTTGCTTTTGAAGTAAAAAAATATTGTCTTGACCTAAGACAATGGCTGCATCTACGAGGCCCCAAAAACATTGCCTCAAGCTCCAAAACGTTGTTATAGATTAAAGACAATCTTTTATCCACCTTTAAACAACACTTTTTAAACGTTGTCTCACCTCCAAAATGTTATAGTGTTTTTTGGAAGGATGAATCACAACAGCTAATAAATTTTTGGTAAGTCTATCATCTACAAAATACTAAGTCAAATTCAAAATGTTTGAATTGGCTAATAAAACTGTTGTCGATATATTGTTACAAAAAATAGTAAAAAAATGTTGTGTCAGCAGGACAGCAGAGTTTCTATTGACTATAATTTATTTATTGTGTTTTAGGTTATAAAATTGGCTTCATAGTAAATATAATAATATATGTTTTATTTTCAATTTTCTAAATTACTTATCTCTTCAGAATCTGAAAAGACAATAAATTTTACTTTAGATGATTTATGAAAAATTCAACTTTGAAATGTAGTAAAATATATCTAAGTACTCTCTTAATTGTTATCCAATATTGAGGAGTAACAAGTTGGCTTAATTTATTCATAGAAAAAGCAATGTCAACTCTAATGGTCAACACATATTGCAATTCCCCTATAATTGTACGATACAAATTGGAAGTTATAAAAGAATGTTTCAGATTGAGCTGAGTCTAAGAAAGCTGATCATATATAGGAATTTGCATTAGTTTTGAACCTTGCTCTTATTAGTAGTTCATTTATATATTTATTTTGCAATAATAATAGAATAGCTAATATTTCAATACAAAAATTAGAAATTAAAAATTCTATTTTTAGAAAAAAAAATGATAAAAATTAAAACAAAATAAAATTATACTTTATCTATAAAAAAAAGAATTTACTTATTACCTTCTAGATCAACAAGTGCGTCATAATGGAGCTGTAAATATTTACCTAAACATTAAAAATGGTATAAATAGAAATATTAAAGAGCCATTAGAATTTGTTATTTTTCGTTAACATTTAGTTATTAATTTAATTTTTTTTAATTTAGTAATTTAAGTATTTAACTGTATATTTTATTTCATACTTTTAAATATAATAACTAATAACTGACTAAAAATAATAAATTCGATGTTCTTCAAATATTCCTTTATATATAAATTAGCAATTTTAAAATAACTATATATATCAACCTCAACAGTCAATAACGTGGTACACATGAAAAATGATTAAATTAATCACCTCTTGCATGCAAGATGAAACCTTACACTATAAATTAAACCAATGTGAGTTCAAGATGAGCATCCAGCACAAAGATTAAAAAGACCAGCGGAATCAAAACTGTTCATCACAAAAGAGTTATGACTTCAAACAATGGGCGCAGCACAAGTGAGAGCTTCAAAGCTCAAGCACTTGTTTATAGGCATATGTTTAGCATCCTAGACTCCATGTGTCTCAAGTGGATCATTGACTCTCGCATACCAAACATAATTCACGACCATGGAAAACCCATTACTCTTTTAGAATTGGTCTCCGTTCTCAAAATTCCATCAACTAAAGTTGATCGCATTGATGTTTTCATGCGCTACATGGCGTATATTGGATACTTTGATATAGTAAGATTCTATAATTCAGATCACTTTAACTCTTTTCTCTTTAATATATTAAAAAGAAGTTTTACCTTAAATTATTTAGGATTATTAGGTGTAATTCTCTCATTCATATTTTAACAATAATATATATATATGTGTGTGTGTCATTTTTTATTTTCTATTATTCAAATAATTATATCTACATTTATATATTTATTTTCATATTTAAGAAATCATAATTTAAATAATTAACACAATAATTTTAAATTTAATAATAAAATTAAAAGTTATAAATTTCAATTTTATCGAATCCCGTTCATGGAACAAGGTTATTAAACTTGAATATTTCAAAATTTATCTTTCTTAAAAAATTTTAGATTTTATTATATATATAATTTGTTCCTAAAAAAGAAAAAGTATATCTTAGACTTAATTGGTATATATGTCTTTGTAGAGAGAATAATCGAAACTCCGGTCTAAATGTTAATTCTGTTAGCTATATAAATATTTATATATATA
The DNA here is from genome assembly GCF_014773155.1 of Arachis stenosperma. Lineage (NCBI taxonomy): Eukaryota > Viridiplantae > Streptophyta > Magnoliopsida > Fabales > Fabaceae > Arachis > Arachis stenosperma. The sequence continues at coordinate 145,858,736 of NC_080380.1, read as the reverse complement.
TATATATATATATATATATATATATATCTTTATTTAATATAATAAATTTGTGTAATAAATAATTTCATAACATAATAAAAAAATATGTATGACCGAAAATCTTAAAATTTTATATTTGTTCCTTCATTCTTTTTAGTGACAAAATATCAATCATAAAACAAAAATAAATATATAAATAACTTACGTTTAAAAAAAAACAATACAAAGATGATTATAGTAATTATATAAAGAATTTAATTTTGATACTAGGATAAAATAATTTTATATGTGCATCCAATTACATAATATTATATCAGTAAAAATAACTATCTTTCACATTAACTGCATATATAATCATCCAAAAACATGAATATAATTGCACGACTATGTAAAACGTTTTACATTTAAACTCTTATATAAATATCGTAAACATTAAAGTCATACTTCTTTTACATTTTGATATTATTTTTCTTTTAATTTTTAAATTAAAATATAGTTATTAAATAATAATAAAATATTACTAAAGCATCCATACATCAACCCATATGTAGTTATATTATTAATATTTATATCTATATCTGTAAGACAAAGGTTAGAATCCATGGCGACAATGATGGCAATAATCAAGAAGAAGAAAAAGAAGCATTTGCTCTCACAGCAGCATCAGAACTCTTGGTCAAAGGCACTGAAAACCCTTGTATATCTCCAATGGTGGAGTTTGTATTAGATCCAGTTCATTCAGATTTCTTCAATTATCTGAGCAAGTGGTTCTCCGACGAAAATCGCCGTCTATACGAAATCACTTCGGAGACACCTTGGTGGGAATTGCTTGACAAGAATCCAAGACTCTTGGGCTTGTTCAATGACGCTATGGCCGGTGATTCTCAGATGATAAAGCTGGCACTAAAGGATCACAACATGGCCTTTGAGGGGTTGGAAACAATTGTGGATGTTGGTGGTGGAACTGGAACCACCGCTCAAATTTTCAGTGAGAAATTTCCAGAACTCAAATACATAGTATTTGATCTTCCACAGGTTGTGAAAAATTTGAAGGCATGCAACAATTTGAGCTTTGTCGGTGGAGACATGTTTGAATCCATTCCTAAGGCTGATGCAATTCTACTTAAGGTAACCATTTAATTAGTACTGGATTAGTAGTGTGTTTGTCTTAATTAATTTCAAAATTAGATTATTATTGAAGCTAATCTTTTTTGTTGCAAACTATACGTGCCCTCCGTTTACGTTTTTATTTTTAGGGTTTTTGTATTTTTAAGATTTTATAAAAAATAATAAAAATAATAATAAAATATAATTTTATTTTTATGTTTTTTTATAAAATTTAAAAAATGAAAAATATTATAAATAAAAATACAAACAAAATAGACCTTATATATTCTTAAGAGTTTCAAAAACATATTGTTTTAGATATGATTATTAAAGTAGACCTTTAATAAATTAAAAAATTAGAATATAATTATTTGTAATTTATTAAAATTAATCTCAAAGTAATTAAATTAAAAAATTTTTAAGATTTAAAATTTTTGGATGTTACAACAATTAATAATTTTCGTCTTAGATATACAGTAAAATTAATTATTAATATAAAATATAAATTAAAATATAAAATTTATTTTAAAAATAAATTAAATAGCACATATATTTATACTCAAATACACAATGACTAATTTTATTATTCAGAAGTAATTTTGAATAACTTTTACCCTCTATATATACCAAGGTGAAAGGATGCATTCCATTAATTAATTGAATTTACATATTTAGTTGAAAACTTTTGAAAGCTCCCTACATTTTCATCTTACACCATGTAAACAATGCTTTGCCATTTCATTTGGTGACATTTGAATAGCTTCAAATGGTTAAATAACTATTCAGAATAGGTGGTTATTCTTAAAAAGTTTATATAAATGTAATTTTTATTTTTATTTTTTTACTTTTTATATAAAAACAATAATTTGTCAAAAAAAATCACACAATTGAAGTCAACTTTTTTCTTTTACCAAAAAACCTAGTTGAATAATAATAAGACACTCAATTTCATTTGTAAACTTAGCCAACAGAATTGAGGACATTACATTATAGAATGATTGTGATATATATTTTTGCTTTCTTTTGCAGTCAGTCCTACATAATTGGAGTGATGACAATTGCATAAAAATATTGAGAAACTGTAAAGATGCTGTTAAGGGTTCAAGCAAAGATAAAAACGGTAAAATAATAATTTTAGAAACCGTGATAAACGAAGAACAAGATGAACCTGAAATTACTCGACTCAAATTTCTTATGAATATAAATATGCAAATTATGCACGGAAAAGAGAGAAACGAAGAAGAATGGAAAAATATCTTTCATAAAGCTGGTCTCTATGATTACAAGATATTTTCATTTACTGGATATTTATCACTAATAGAGATCTATCCTTAAAAATGACTTTGTAATCGTTTATAACTCTATGAATAAAAATAAATATTATGTAAAAGAATAAAATACACATTTTATGTAATCGTGTGTATTGATGTTTAGATAGTACTTTTTATAAATAAAATGTTGTAATAACATGGTAATAAGACTGTGAATTTAGTGTTGATGTATGTTATGAATTAATAAATGTTTCCTTTTCTAAATTAATTAAGGTGTTAATAGTATTGTTTTATAAATCTCTTGAATGAGAGTTTCCTAGATAATCAATATCTCCCTCTCATAACCTATAGCATCAGATTTACATGCACATGCATGCATGTAAGAAGAAATGTCCAGTAAAGGTGTGAATACCTATCCTTGTCGACACGCTTTAAAGGATTAAGTGGTTTTCGTCTTTTAATCACGAACAAATTAAAGCCTTAAAATCGAAATGTCAAAGATAACAATAATATTTTAAGTGGGTGTGCTGAGTTGCTATAGATGGTATTAAAATTAGCAATTATACCACTATGTGTACATTAAAATTAATCAACAGTATAAAATATATGTTAGAATATAAATACACATTAAAAATAAATTAAATTATACATATATTTGTATATAAATACATTAATAACTGATTTTAATAATTAATTTTAGTATATAAATAATATTTTTATAAAGTTAGAATTTAAATTAATGTGTCAACAACACCTCAATTGTAGAGTAAAATAAAATATGCCTTATAAAAATATAGATAATTCTTTTTTATAAACATGTTTTGACAGGTTAGGGAATTTAATTTTCATCCTTTAAAAAAAAACCTTAAGATTTAAAATGTCAAAGCTGATAATATCCTCAAACGAGTAGCAAGGATAGCAAAACAGGTTATTCACCCCGTCCAAATCCAACTCAAAATAGGATAGATTTAAGAGTGGCAATAGATTGGACAAGATAGAATTTGGATCCAACTCTAATTTTATGTATGGGTTGAAATTTTTATATAAACTCAATCTTACTTTATCCTATTCGTAGGTTGAGAATATTTCAATCCTAATATTCTACTTATTCTTAACCTATGGATACTCGATTCTACCTACAGATTACCAAAAAGATGTAATATTATTATATAATTTGATGATAATTTAAAATAAAACTGATTTTTATGTAAAAAAATATATATATTAAATTATCAATTAATAATCTCTTCTTAGTGACTAAGAATCTTTTACATTTAGTGAAAAATCTTTAATTCAACATCCACTTAAAACATATATATATATATTGGTTGAGTATGGTTAAGGCTCAACTCACACCCAATCCGACCTGCACAAAAATTCTATCCACACCCTATTTTATCCGTTGCAGATTAAATTAACAATCCTATCTGATCAAGTTGAATCGAATTAAATACTCGCGGATAGATTATATGTTGTCACCCCTAAATGAATTGGCTCGTTCGGCCAAACTTAAATGGACTAAAATATCTAATTTATCCCTATTAATGATTGGTCGACTGGTCTAACTTTTTTTTTTTCTTTTTAAAAAGCTAAATGAACATAAAAATATAAATTTCACCTACTTGCCCTTGAGCTAAATTAATAGTTGTGTTTTGATGCTTTAATAACTATATTGTATAAATTTTGACGTGATGGAAATATAACACTAAATAGTAAGTATATTAACTGTTTCAAGTAATAAAAATAATGAATAAAGTATTATTTTTATTAGAAATTATCAAGTATTGAAGTTTTGTTTTTAACTATTATTTGAATTGGTAAAATTTAATTTTGTTGCTGATTTGATTTTGTGCTATAAAATGCTATAAAAATATAAATAATTCTATTAAGTAACCAATTCAATATCTGTAAATTATCAACCAACTCTAATGAACTCAATAACAAAAAGCCTAAATAATTAAAAAAACATTCCAAAAATTCACCCATTAGTTATCCTAACCTCACCTTTTATCACATTCAGTAAAACTCAAAAATTTATTGCACAATCCTTCTTCTTCCTTCCTCACTTGTCATCCTTGTTGTGCTGCCGCCATCTGCTGGTAAAGTCACTACCAAAGTGGAACGGCCACCATTGCCAAGCCTTCCACTGCCAGCACTGTCAGTCGCAGTTCCGTTCCGTTCAACATCATTGTCGCCGTGTCGATCGACCTCTGCGTCCTCGCCAACAATGCGCTGACCAACCCATCGACTCCGCTCAGTTCCAGACGTCATCTTTGCCAGCGCCTCCACGTGAGTTTTGAGTGACATCTGTGCCCACCATCGTCGCCAACCTTCCCCCTTGCGGCGCTACCCGGCACTGCGCCGCCACTTTCTCATCGTGAGTCCCATGTTCCTGTTTTTACCGCGTTTGAATATGTATCTGTTTCTTTTTTCAAACTCTATATTGGAGGGGAGAAGTAATTGGGGTTTTTTCTTTGATTTGTGTTTAATAATGTTGAATTGGATGCGATTATAGATTAGATGTTATTGTTATTATAGATGGTATAGCTTCTTTTAAAAAAATTGTTCTTTTCTATTCAAAAAGTGGATTATTTAATTTGTTTCTTGTATTGTTGTTTGTTCCCTGTATTAGTGGATTCTGCATGCACGCTTTGCACAGACTTTTTGTTTTGTAAAGGTAGTTTGAGCGTTCAATGTCAAAATTAGATTAAATTTAAACTAATTTTAGTTTAATTTAAGTTTGGTCTTAAATATGGTGCAAGAGTCAATTTATTTTCAGCATTGTTGGTTTTTAATTATCAAGAACATGGATATTGAAGTTAAACATGTATGCGGATGGTTTTAAAATTTATTGAAAATAGCTGTAATTTAGTTGACTCTACCTCTACATGCTCAACTAGGTTGTATGTTGTATGTAGGGTGTAAGACCCGGTCAAACTGTAATTAATTAAATAATAAATTAAATATGAGCGAATATGGTTAGAAAATTTAGCAATCAAAATTTGAAGATTTAAATATGATATTTGGACTTAGTGAATTTTTCTAAGTCAGAAAAACAGTTTTATGTGTAAAAATACGCACTGAAAATTTGAGCGACAGTACCAGTTGAGATTTGTCCGGTACTGCAGCGGAAAAAATTAATTAGGAGTGAGAAATGTTAAAAAGTTAAATATTTGTTGTTAAGGTGGTAAAAATAATTAAAGCGCACAATAAAACGCTAATCTTAAAGATTTTGGTCTAAAATTGGGCCAACGGACCAAAACAAATGAACCGAGCCCAAGTGGCCCCAAGCCCCATATATATACCCACATTTAATAAGTTTTCAGCCACCATTTCTCTCATTTTGTGAGAGAGACACGGAATTGAGAGAAGAGAAAAGAGAGGAGAGAAAATCCTAACCACCCTCATCTTTAAACCACCATAACTTTTGTTAAAGAACTCCGACTGACAAGCCGTTTATGGCCACGCGTCGCTTTTCTCTTCCTTTTCGATTTTATTTAGGTATTGTGGTGAGTAATTCTCTGTAATCTGTCCAGTTTTGATTTTTTCTCGGAAAACGGATTTTGGCTTTGGGTTTTGAGAAATTTTCTGGTTTTGGTTGTTTAGAAGTGCTCTAGCATGAGTCATTGGTGAGTTATACCAACTAATTTTGTAGGTTAATGTAAGTAACCCTCTAATTTTTGTACATTATGAGATTTTGTAAGTCCTAAGTTGATATATGTATGTAATGTGTGTATTAGAGTATTGGGTACACTTTTGGAACTTAAATCTTGCTTGTAAAAGTGTTTGGTGGAGCTTGGAGTTGAGTTTTGGAGGAAACTCCCAATTGAGGGCTTTATGTTTGAATTATGATATTGGATGAATTCGATATGCATAGATATTATGTTGTGGTATTTGAGGGTTTGGATGAGATTAGTGTAATAGTGCACAATTGATGTGTTGTTAGAATTATTATTGGATAATGAATTTTGTGATTTGTGACTTATATATATATATATATATATATATATATATATATATATATATATATATATATATATATGAATGTTGGGTCAGAGGCCGTGAATTTTGGGCCAAAGGGCGAAAAAGGTAAAAAAGGTAAGTTGATATGTGTATTGTGTGATGATATATGAGATTGAATGGATTTTAGATATTAACTGTGTGAATAATTGGTATGATTGTTGAGTAATGAGAATTGAGGTGTGAAATTTGATGATTTTGGGTGGAAATTGTGTAGATGAGGTAGGTTTGAATTTGGTTGAGTGTGAATTGGTGAATTTGGTTGGTTTAGGGTCAATTTGATAGATGAAAATGAATTTGGCTTGTGAACCTTAGAAAAATTGGTGATTTATATTTTTAGGTAAAAACTGATTTTTGACCAATTTTGGCGGTCCGTAATTTGATCATCGGAGTTGGAAATTCTTCAAAACTAGATTTTTATAAAAGTTCATTCAACAGTCTTTCCAACGGTTCAAGAATGGTTGAAAACGAAATTTTGTGAAAAAAGTTGAGGTTTTGAAAATTGGACTTAAAAACTAATTTCTGCAGCATATCAGATTTCTGGTTTCTGATATGGATGTGTATGCGGGCATTGGCCTCTGCCAAGTGCCCCTGCATACACGGATATCGCATGCATAGGCATCATGGTCCAAAATTGGGATCATGCGTATGCAACATCATGCATGCGTACGCGAATCCCAAATTTTTAGCATGTGCTTACGCACAACACATGTATGCGTACGCACACTTCTCAGAATTGGAAAAATATATTTTTATGGCTTTTAACCATTTTTTTGGTCTTCTAAACCTTTATAAACTTCGATACGAGTCTAGATCCAGTGGAATTGAGGATAGAAGAGTTAGGGATAAAGCCAAAGAGTTGAGTTAGTAAGAATTGAGAGAAATAAACAAGATGTTAAGTGAGAATGATGATGCTTATGAGATCGAAAATGAGAATGATGACGATTATGATATTGATAAGGAGATTGATGATTATTATGATATTAATAATGAGAATGATGATGATTATGAGATTGACGATGAGAATGATAATGATTATGAGATTGATCTTGAATATGATCCAAATTGTGATGCACCTGCCTGGGTAGATGCAGTGGCATTGATTCACTTGCTCTAAGATGTGGTGAGATATACCTGCCTAGGTAGATGCAGTGGAGTGATTCCACTTGCTTCGGGTTTGGTTTAAGACTCCTGGGGTAGATGCAATGGTTAGCCCCCACTTGCTCTCAATCGAGAATGATTTGAGATTTGTGAAATTATCTGAGTTTCGGATTTTCTTGGGTAGATGCAGTAGGTCGGCTCCGGTTGCTCCAGGTTGAGATTTGAGATTCTGTTGACCCTACGTTGTAAGTGTGGCCATACACTTAGACCTTTCTAGGTAAGCTCTCCCCTATGGATATTTTTATTTTGAATTATTATGATTTTGAGTTTGGGGATGCGCGCTCGCATGGATTGTCCAATGGTTAGCTACCAGGACATGTCGGGTTGGCTATATAATCAACAGATGATATCATCGACCATAGGGCGGGCATTCATCATTTGCATATGTTTGACTTGTTCGGGTTTGCCTAGTTGTTTTGGATTGGTAAATCATATATGCTATGTTACTTGATTATATGCTATTTGTTATACTTGTACCTTAATTATGTATTACTTGTCTGTATTGCTTGTGTTTGTACAAATGAGAGGTCCCTTATGCTGGTGTCGGTTGACGCTGAGGGTTGTTTTTGTTGAAAAGAAATAATGAGATGATTAATTTAAAATGACGATTATTGAATGAGGTAACTTGAGCTCCCTGAATAGACACAGTGAAGTGATTTCACTTGCTCCAGGTAGAGAATGAGATAATTGATATTTAAGCACTAAGTTCATATTTACTGGCTATGGTTTTGTTAGGAATTGAGTGTTAAGAGGTTTCGAAAGAAGGGAAGGATGAGGAGTTGATTAGACTTAGTATCCCCTTTGTCTAATTCATGGATTAGTGGGAACCTAAGATGAATAAATGAGTAAAGAAAGTTTAGGATGTTTAGTGAGTCTTTATTATAGTGCATTGTATTTATTTGGCACTTTTACCGTACTGAAAACCCATGGGTCGGGGGTTCTCATTCTGTATATATCTCTTGTTTTTCAGTTGCATGTGCCTAGGTGCTTAGCAGTGAGCTGTGGTTCATCTTAGAGATGGCGAAGACCTTTGCATTCTTTGCTTTATATTTTGCTTAGATTCTCTCCGTTTTTATTTTGAAAAACTTATGCTATGTATTTAATCCTTTGAAACTTGCCTATAGATGCCCTTATGTATCTTTTGGGAGAGATTAGGAAATATTGTTATCAACTACTTTAATACTGTACCCTAGACGGTCTAAACTTTGCGGGTTATATCTAGTGGCTATTTACTTATGTTATATATCATACTTTGTCTTATTCTTATTCTTCTTTATGGCTTTATCTGTATATTGCTTTCGATTTCACGCTTTATCTTATGTTTTATCGATACGTGAGTGTTATGACTTCGCGATTTTATTTTCACTCTTTTCAAGCTTCTCGATTAATATTTCCTTTCAATTATATATGTATGTATGTATTATATAATCCACCTGAGAGTCGTACCATCTTATTATCATAGACTTACGACTCGAGCATAAGAATTTAAATATTAGGGTGTTACATAGGGTTTGAAATCTAACTACACAATCACAATTGATTAGTTATCCAAAGATGGTGAAGCGAGAACTTTTTTTTCTCTCCGATTTTTAGATGTTTCTGTTCACATAAAAAATATGTTTCTTTTGCTACGTATGTGGATAATTCTTTACTGAGTTTGGGGATGTTGTATTTTACGGCAAAATATTTAAAATTTATTTTACTATTTTTGTACATGTTCATCTAGAGTGTGTTCCATAGGTGATTTAATATTTCTAAATTGTTGAATGTTGTAATATTAATTAAATTTAGAGGTTTAAGTGTATGATCTAAATATGCGCATTTAAAATTGTAGCATGAACAGGGATTGCATGTAACTAGATATTGGATTTTGCTGTCATTAGATAATGGATGGTTTTGTCTAAAAAAATTAAAACTCTATCCTATTCAAAATGTGTATATCACTTATTTTTAATACTATTGTTCCTTACCTCAATTGGTGGATTCCAGTAAATTTTTTATGGCGATAATGTATGGTTATTATATATATTTCTGTGGAATTATATTTAAAGTTCTGCTTGTGTGAAGCCTTAACCAAAGATCTTTACAAATTACAAAATCACTTGATTTGTGTTGCTAAAAAGCCTCACTGTCGACCGTCGGCACCACCATCAAGACACACACATGTGGATTCGGCTATGAAACTTATCCTTCTCTTTCTTTTTTCTTTCTTCGTCATCCATTGCAGAAGACATGAAGTTTTTAAGGTCATACCACAGAAGAAAAGGATACCTAGAAAATTCATGATAATGTATACATGGGATGCCATCACGTTTGACACATTTTTTATACATTTTATTTTTTTAATGCTATTCGGCATGTTTCTCTGTGTAGATACCTGATTGTTTTTTCACAGATTTAAGTGGATGTTACTTCTGTTAAGCATCAGGGTATTTCTTTTGCATACTAAATGGATGTTACTTTATATATTTTTCGAGTTTTGTGTTGCAATTGTGGATGTTTGTATTTCTTTAAGAATTGCATGGCCTTTTTTTTAATCCTAATCGGCATGTTTCTCCATGTAGGTACCTGACTGTTGTTGCATAAATCTAAGTGGATGTTACTTCTGTTAAACATCAGGATGTTCCCTTTTCATACTAAATAAATGTTACTTTATACATTTTTTGAGTTTTCTTCTGTCGTAGTTGTGGATGACTGTATTTCTTTAAGAATTGCATGTACTTTTTTTTTTTAATCCTACTCGACATGTTTCTCCGTGTAGGTACGTGATTATTTTTACAAAGATCTAAGCGAATGTTACTTCCATCAAGTATCAGAATTTTCCTTTTTCATATTAAATAGATGTTACTTTATATATTTTTTGAATTTTCTTGTGTTGTAGTTATGAATGTCTCTAAATTCCTTCACTACCTTCCCAAACAACATGCTATGTTGGTTTCACTTTTGAAGCTATCACATTAACAGTGTAGTATAATCAATATTGTTTTCTATCATGAAATTCTTTTTTATTAATAATGTATTTTAAAGTTCTCATATATAAATGTCCAATAGTTGAAAATACACCATCCAAAATTATTTCTAAAATCTATTTGTATTTGCTTTTTAAATGTCCAATGATTTTGAAGAAGAAAACTTCTATTTATGTACTTGTGTTCATATAAACAACTTTCAGAGACAATGAAAAAACAACTCTCGAAATTTCTTTAACAACAATAACATAAGAAGAAAAAATTGACATAAGTAACAATATGAAAAGATTAATTTCATATAAGAATACAAGCTTCATTCGTTTTGCTTTTGAAATTTAAAATACCAACTTCCGAATATAATATAACAAACATAATAAAATTGTCAATAGAATTGGTATTGAGGCTATGACAAATTTAATGGGATCAAGGCCATTATTTAGTTAAAATTCATGCTCCTTGATAGTCGTTCCTCTAGCAAGATTTTTATTTTTTACACTCTCTAATACACTAAATATTTTTTATGCTGATGGATCTATCTAACTCTTCACTAGCTTGATATAAATTTTTTCTTTGTACATCGTCTCTTTTAAGAGTCTTCACTGCAACATCCCTCCCATCTTGTAGGCCTCCTTATAAACAAGAATAAAGCCACCTTATCCTAATAACAACCATTCTTTTGCCATTTCCTTTTTTTTCTTCTTATTAAAGACATCAACTCCTAAAGACTTTAATAAACTCTCATTATTATCAACTACATCAAAAGGACTTAAAGGTGGAGAAGGTGAAGAAGGTGGAAGATCTGCATCATCATGTGCTATCCAAAAGTAGGAATGAAACTAAATACACAATATAAAATAATTCATAGGCACAAAAAAAAACCTACTAATTATCTTAAAAAAATATCCAACACCATAAGAGTTTAATTCTCAGACCAATATCAATTAAAAACATCAAAAAAAAACATTCATAATAAAAAAATACAGGTTAAACTAAAATTCTAATATGGGAAGGAAAAAAAACCTAGGTCGTTGGGGAAGAGATGTAGTTGATCGACCGAAGTACACGTTTAGGCGGAGATTGCTACGTCGTCGATGGTTGCTGCAACAATAGAGGAAGTCATGATGGCGGCAATGGTGTGCGGAGGTAGCTGCGGTGCGAGAGGACGATGCCCACGCTGTTGGATGGTGGTTGCTGGTAGCATTGTTTCCGGAGCTGTTTCTGATTTTCTTTGCGGCGGAGGAGAGACGGTTGTGGGATATCGCCTTACGGTGTGGTATTGGGTGTTGCGGTAGTTGTGCCAACTGGACAGGAGTATGAACAGTGTGGTTGTAGAAGTGGGAAAGGGAGAGAAGGGGAAGGATTTTGTGCGCAGCTATAGGAGTGAGAGAGAAAGAGAAGGGTTCCACAGTTTTTAATTAAGATTTACTTAATTGGCTCTTAATTATTCAAATTTTAAATTTAAAAATTTAAAAATTTAAAATTAATTATTAAATAAAGTTATTTAAAAAATTAGCTGATTTATATTATTTATCTATACTTTTTCAAATATAAATTGCAACAAATATTTAACAAAAAAATCTTCTTATATACAATAGACCCAAATTATTTAATGAGCCATGCATATACACATTTTTTTGCTCCGATGGACACATTCACACTTTTAACATTGGGCGTGTGCCTCCGTTAATAAAACTACATGTGTATAACACTTTGGATATAGAATGACATTATTACTATGAGTGACATGATAATTTGTTGTCATGTAAGATAAAATCTTTTTCAAATTAAATTATTAAGTGAAATTAAACCTAAACCCTGGTCTCCATTCCTTTATTTCCAAAAATTGTAGAAATTTTTTAAATCTTAACAGAGAATGAAGAACATGATTTCACTCTTCTAAAAAAAATGAGGAGTCTCAAATTCCTAAGTTGTAGGAGTAACTTCACAAAATAGTGAAAGTATATGAAGACTCAATTTAACTAGTCCTTGAACTACATTGGAGCTTCAATTTAATTTTTAAAATTTCAATTGTCTCAATTTAGTTTTTAAACTTTTCAATTGACTCTGTGACGGAAACTACCACAGAGACTAACGTGATTAAAATTTGAAAAGTTTAGGAATTAAATTGAAGCAATTGAAACTTTAAGGACTAAATTGAGACTCAAGTGTAATTTCAGGGACCAAACTGAATATTTTCTCAAAGTTCTTCATATTAAAGAATGGCGAAAAGATTTTTTTGGCCTACAACTACAAGTTTACAACTCCACTCTCCAGCTTTATTCGACGGTGAACTATGAATAAGAAAAAAAGAGAACAAAGAAAAGGAAAGAATAAGAGATAAAGAAAAACAATAAAGTTAGTTGATTATCAATAGGTTAAATTATTTTGTCAATTTTTATAATTTTATGAAATTTATAATTAAGTTAGTAAATTTAAAAGTTTTTAATTATATTTTTACACTATTTTTAATTTTGTAATTAAGTTTTTATTGTTTTAAAAATATCAGAGTTAACAAAATATTTTTAAAATGAGAAGACTTTTAAGTTTAAAAAATTTAGGTGTTAAATGTGGATATCTTCAAAAATTTAAACTAACAGGAAGAAGCTAAGTATATAAATAACTATATTTTGAACTGTTTTAAATTTTTAAATAGTTTAGATACTTATTTATCATTAGTATCTTTCGAAATTATTTTTATTAATAATATAAATCCCATATATATAGTCTCACTTTCTCTACAAACACCAAAAAAGTTCACTTTCTCTGTGTTTTTAGCCTGTGAAGTTCACAGTTTATGAACATTCATATGGTGGTATCTGTGATAAGTGATAACGTAGTGATTGTGAAGTAGTGGCAACAGTGTGTTTGTTTGTGAAGTTTTATTTTGTCCTTTTCTTCCCTGTTTTCCTCTTTATTATCTACTTAATACATACTTATAAATGTGTAGCACTGATATCGGTCCGTCTCATATCTCTCTTAAATCACATTAAAATTCTTGAAATGAATTAATCTGATTTATTAACTAAACGCATAAGGGTAATTGGTTAGCCTGTAGTTAAGTAGTTAATGACGGTTGCTAGTTATAACAAATTAGAAAAGAATTTGTTAGTTCTGTTTTATTGGTGGCCATAAACAGTCCGAATTTTAAAATTGAAATTCATAAACAAACAAAAAAATAAACAGGTGAATCCACATAACTCACAAAATTAAGTAGGTTGGACTGGTCCGCTTCAGAACCCTAATTCTATCATACAATTTAATACAACACAATTCAACTCTTCTTTCTACTCTGATTTATTTTCTATTAGCTTCAAGAACCTTTTAAAATGGAATAGGATACACACTTCATTCACAAACTTACATGCATGCATGGTTATTACTTTCGTATATATTCTATGCATATGTGTCTAAGATATTCTGAAATTTTTAACATTGATGTGTAAGTTTGACAGAATAATAATGACAATGGAAACCGCTATGGATTCAACTACTTCAGACTTCAGTCATTGCTCAGTTGATTGGTAATGCGTTGGTTGGACAGTATTATACAGTTCTTCATGAATCCCCAGGTTCGGCAATTCAGTTTTACATTGATTCTAGTGTATTAACTATTAAGCCAACCTAATTAATGCCAATGTTATGTATCATCACAACTGTCACAACTGTACAAAAATGGTGCTTAATTATTTTTTCTGTGTATAAGTTTTCCCTGCTGTCTTACTGAAACAGGAGAAGCAGCACAATTTGTATGATGTAAAATAATTTATTTTTTTTATCTTGAGACCATTATTATAAAACAAAGAGAGTATCAACTTCAAACTATATAAATATTGAGAATTTGATCATTTATTTCTCCAAAAAAAAAAAAAGAATAGAATAAATTCACAGCATACTTATGCATTGGAGTATCACATGGTTCTTTTGTAATTAAAACTGCCAATGTGTCAATCTTCCATAAATTATTATTGATTCTGTTAACATTATTTCATTAAAGAATTTAGTAATGCTTCTGATCCTCCTGTACTAGAACCTGAAAATTCTATGGTCAATGAGGATCAATGACGACATTTTATAGAATCTGATGTTGATGAGTCAAAAGAGATTGGTGATATATGATTTTATGGCCACACAACTAGTGGATTCTTCACCTCAAGAAAAATAAGAAATCATATGCATCAATTATGAGTATTACTAGTGTGCATGCACTGTTCTGTTTTTCTATTTCAAACCACTGGTACTGTTAAGGTGGCAAAGCCCAATAATCCATAGCGCCAAATAGTTGAGACCGTAGACACTGTTACAATATTGAAAGTGGTGTTCATTATCAGCATCCAAATTCCTTAGTGAGTAGCTTAATAAAATTGATGAAAAAAAAGTGGCAGGTTATTAGATGCACACATACCTATAGAAAAGGAAATAGAGTTGCTGACTAAATGTTTAAAGAGAGTCTTAGAATTAGTTTGGGTTATCACTTTGTTTATCAACCTCCAAAAGAGTTAGCTCGGATCATTGTTGATGATAATAGAGGAGTTATCTTATCCTGTGGAGTTATTGTGTAGTTTGTTTCTCGAGTCTTTAGTCTCGTTTTTATACCAAAAAAAGAAAGTGGTATACATTAGAAAGATAAGACTGAATAGTGAATACTCTGAATTTTTTTAAGGAAAAGTTTAGGGAGACAGCAATTTTTGTATTTTTTTGTCAGTACTTAACTATTAAAATAAAAGTGAGTGATTTTTCACCATTAAAAATACTATTGATGGTTACAAAATACTAAAATTGCTGGCTCCTAGTATTGCTCTTTTTTTAATTATTTAGTAAAGTATAATTTTTTATTATTTAATATTTTTCATATTTTGTTTACTTAAAAAATATAAAGTGAGAAATTATATTTTTTCAACTAATTAAAAAAATTGAGAGAATAATCTATTATCATGCTTGAAAGTTGAAACTGAACCAATATTTGCTTAGACATATTTGTATTTCAAAATAAACATGTTCTGCCTCTAATAGGTGTGAAGCAGCATTCCATTTATGCAAGAAACCTGAAATCTGGCGTTGAATGTGAAGACTGCTCAAATAATAGAGGAATTTAAGAACAATAAGTGTGAAAAGGTAAGTTATTATTATAAGTTCATGAAGCATTATTACAATTTCCCTTTATTTTACTTTATCTTCAATCCCAATGCAATTCTTCAATCTACCGAATATATCATGATTAATTTAGTAATTAATTTTTAATGTTTATATAATATTTTTGATAGTTTAATTCTGATATAATTTATGGATCCTTGTTCACTATTTAAGATAGTTTGCTATTTCTGACATCGCCTATTGACATTGCCAGCTATAAAGGCTATATTTGAAATGAAGAGACCAACAACCCAAGAAAATTAAAATTGGAGTGCTAGGTTTTTTTTTCTTAATTCTTAAACCGTTAAACAGTTATATTAATGAACAATTTCTTTAGGTATACCGTATACTCACCAGTCACCATTTTGCAGCAGAGTAGCCAGATAATTTTGTTGGGATAACATTAGAAGATAGTAAGAATTAGTGTGGTCAAATTAAAGTATAATATTATATAATTAATCAAATTTATTATTTTTAATCAACATTTGGTTAATATTCTAAATCTAAGTACTAAATTATAAACTATAAATTCTAATAATATAAAAATAAAATATTAATAATATTGATTAATATTGATAAAAAAATGTTGGTCCTTAATATTTTTTTTCGTGGAAGACAATATTTTTTATAGATTGTTCAGGTTTAATATCATGAATTTTGAACATATCATATGTATCTTATGTGAGAAAGAAAATGAAAATGCAAATAATTTATTCATAAGGTGCAATACAGGGTGAAAAATATGGAGCTGGCTAAAAATGCTCAACACTTTTTAGGTAGCATCATAGAATATAAAGGACTATACAACTTGAGTAAGGTTAAGTGGTATAAAACTGTCATTTGCTATCATGTATTTTAAGAGTATAAGTTAAGCATATAATGAAAAAAGTTAATATTATTTATAATAAAAATAAAAAATTTTACATTTTTAATATATAAAACCAATAAATAACATTAAAATATTTTCTTTTACAATATGGTTAACCGATAGCAAAACCCAACTGCCAAACATGCGTGGGTAAGCTTGTTCAATTCTTTGCCATATAGTCAATTTGAATTAGTATTTGGCTAATTCTATGGTGCCTATGAATTTTTGCCTAAATTTTGTCTAATTTATTTTTTGTAGTAAGTTTTTATTTTTTTAAAATAATTTATTCTTATATTTTTAAAATTAAATAATAATTTTTAATCTTTTTTAGTAAATAGACACTATTTTTTAGGTACCATAGCATTCACCTTAGTAGAAATTCAATCATGTTTAAAATTAAAAGAAAAGAAGATTTCGGAAGATAACATTGTGAATGTGAATATTGAGTACTATTGATGACTTGATAAGTTGGGATAGAAATAGAATAGAGCACATGTTGAGAGGATATGATTCAGAGCATGAGGGTTTCTTTTTCTTTTTTACGATAAATTTCAAACCCGCTAATAATAAGAATTCCCATGTTACTTGTTTAGGTTAGTAGTTCAGCTAAGAAAATGAATAAATAAATAAATTAATTAATTTCATTGGGCAGCAAAGTAAAGCGATCTGCAATTACGTGTTCACAAAGGGTCCCTGCGTCGCATATCGAATTTGATCAACTCATCCACATGGGTGATGGTCCCTTCTTTATAAGTTGTTAACACCATACTTGACACAAGTTTATAGGATCAAAAAGAGGCTAAAATTAACAATTTCATCGGCATCTATCGTGTTTCTTTGGAATTATTATTTAATAATAATAACAATTTAATACGTTTGAACTACGGAATAGGTTGTGTTCATGTATGTTACACAACATTATTGTTCTTCATATTCTAAGTACAATCGAGTCCCTCAGAAGATATGCTATATATGGGAGGGGGAAAAATTAAAGGAAAAGAGATATACCGAGTATGCATTTAAAATGTTAATAAATTGGAGATATTAAATTACAAAAAAAAATTATTTGGGTCTTTAAAAAAGATTAAACACCTCAATTTTATTAAGTAATTGTTGATTTTATATGATAAACCTAATTTTATCCTCTATTATGTATTATTATATGATAAACCTAATTTTATATGCATTTAACGGATGGATTTTCTTATATATTTTATTTATTTAAATTTAAATATCGTATTATAATTAAATTTTACATAATTAACTTTCGTATCATTTCTATTCTAATAAAAATAAAAATTTGAAAAATAATTGTATAATTCTAAAATATATTTAATATGTATTTTAAATTTTATTTTTATCTAAATTTTAATAATGGGTTAAATTAGTTTAAGATATAATTATTATTGCATGTTAAAATATGTAAAAATAATTTATTATACAATAATAATACATTATAAAAAGATATATTACTCTCAAATTTTTTAAAATACCTAAAGAATTGGATACTACAATTAAGGCTTTTTTTATATAAAAAATATTTGTGTTTTTATTAGAAATGAGATTATTTATGTAGAGTAAATTTTATAGATGGAGAGTCAATATATAGAATTTGTGTTGGACACGTGTCATCATTATAATAATACGCAAATTACATGTTAAATATCTTTTTTATACTTCTATAATATAATAATATATTTTAAATATCAATATTTAATTAAAACATTATCTTTATCTTCGTATTAAAAATAATTTCTGACATATTAATATAAAATTATTTCAAACCTATCGTACAAGTTGCAAGAGAAATAAAAAAAGTTGGAAACAAAATAATGCAAAAGAAAGAATGAATGTAAAGTACACAGCCACGTGTTGGAGAAAAGGAAGGAGAATCGATTACAATTTGCAAGTTGCATTAAATTTTTTTAGAAAAAGAACAGAACAGGTATATTTGTTTGTTAATTGCTCTAGACAATTGTATATTTTCTTATTTCGTTCTTATGAAAATTTAGTGAACTTAATTTAACAGCACAGATTTTGAATATTTATTTCCATAAAATTAAGTATTTATAACAATTTATGTAACAAAAACATGCGTTTTAAAATTGTAGAATAATATTAAAAATAAAAATAATATTCCAAATCAGCATCTCAAAAAAATATAAATTATAGACAATAAAATTTTTTACTAGTTTTGATGAAACATAAAATTTTTATTTCATACTAATATATTACAATCATATTAGATATATATTAAAATTAATTATAAATATAAAATATATCATAAAAATAAATTAAATTATATATATATTTATAATAATTAATTTTAATATATAAATAATATTTTTAAATTATTGATTTTTTTAATTGTTTTTATAGATCCCAAGAAGAAAAAATAGCAGGCAAGGGAAGGCGTCACGTCAGTTTGACAGAAGGAGAGTAGGATGTACACACTTTATTTGATAAATCCTCATGTTTGACACGTCAGCACGTGCAAGTTGGTCCTGTTAAGAGGGCTTGTTAGGTGACGCGTGGCAATGAGGAAAAAGAGGGAAAGTGCAAGTTGGGGAGCTAAAAGGGTGGGTCCCACTACCGGATCTGTTAATAATACTCTTTATCTGATCTCCTACTTACTAACGCTAGCTACTTGCTCTTGCCGTGTTGTCCGGAGAGATTCCCTTTCAGATTTTGTCTCCTTTCTCCTTTCTTTCTCTTCCAACCATTCTCCACCCTTTGATCTCAATCATCTTCTTCCATATCTACGGCCCCTGTTCTCCTCCCTAATTTTCTGTCCCCTCCAACTTGGTATACAAAAATACGAAACACAAGTCACCAATTTTTTTTTTTGAAATAAGAAGTCACCAAATTAAATCATCAATTTTAGTTTATTTCGTACACTATAATCATTTTTCATAAATGAATGAGTTAAATCTTAAAATAATTTTTATAGTTGCACTCGAATTTTAAAATAATTTTTAAAATTAATAATTATTTATATTTATTTTTGAAATTGTATTTTAGGATTTAAAATAATTCTTCGGACAGTTTTTGTCCATCACTAACCATCAAAAAGCTGAAATGAATTATTTTCTACCACACTAGCATTCCAAAAACGACGCAATATTGTTTTTGGAGCGTATTTTAGCCAAAATGACGTCGTGTGGTGTATTATTCTGTCTATAACGTTGAATTTAAATTCCAACTTTTATTCCTCTTCTTTTTCTTCTACTCTTTAATAAGTCTGTTATAACACATTGTTGGTATTATTTTTCTCATGGAAAAACCAAGTTGCCTTAACAAAGAACAATCGTTATTGCCGTTACTGTGCTGGGTTGTTGACCCGCGTAGTCTCTATTAAGGTAAGGGTTTGGAAAAGAAAAAGATAAATTTTGATGTCTTCTGTTTTTTCTTCAGATTCATGACTCTTTTTTTTAAGGGATAAGTATTGTTTTGGTCCCTTACGTTGAGGATCGGAATCGAACCCGTCACTGATGTATATTTTGATTTAAAATCATCCTTAAAGTCGTATTTGAATTTAAAATCGTCCTTTCTAATAAAAATTTTTAATTTATTCACAAACTATCGCTAAAATAAAAAATTATAAAATAAAAAAAAATAAAACGCATGGGGGAGAAAAGGGTTTACGAGGGGGAAGGGGGGAAAGGGGAAGGGAGGGGGCGCCGGCGGCAAAGAGAGGGAGGAGGGGAAGTGGAAGAAGCCGGAGAAGAAGCCGGTTCGGGGTGGGGGAAGGGAAAAGGGGGGAGGGGGACGGCGGCGGAAGGGGGAAGGGGGAAAGGACGCGGGGTGGGGGTGGGGGGAAGGGGAGAGGGGGAGGAGGACGGCGATGGCGAAGTGGGGGAGGGGGAAAGAACGCGGGGTGGGGGTGGGGGTGGGGGGAAGGGGAGAGGGAGAGGAGGAGGGGGAAGGGGAAAGTGGGGAGAGGGACGGCGAGCCATTGCCGTTGGAATCCGCCTGCCACCTCGCCTCGCCGCCTCCGCCTCGCTTCTGCCGCCTCACGTTTCGCCGCCTCCGCCTTGCCGCCTTGCTTCTGCCGCCTCCACCTCGCTTCTGCCGCCTCACGCCTCGCCGCCTCCGCCTGCGCCTCACGCCTTACTTCTGCTTTCTTGTTTTCTGTTTCTGTTTGGTGTTGTTTCTGTTTCTATTTGGTGTTGTTTCCTACTTTCTTGGTGGTAGTGGTGGTGGTGGGTGGTGGTTGTGGTTGTGGTTGTGGTTGTGGTTATGTTGGTGTTGGTGTTGGTGGTTGTGTTGGTGATGGTGCTGGTGGTGGTTGTGGTGGTGGAGGAGGTAATTATGCTAGTAGTGGTGAGGGTATTTTTGCCCAAAAAAAATTAAAAGGACAATTTTAATACGAAAAAAACGTTAAGTATGATTTTAAATCGAAAATTACGTTGGAGACGGGTTCGATTCCGACCCTCAACGTGAGGGACCAAAACAATACTTATCCATTTTTTTAACCGCTAAATCTAGTGTTGTTTGTTGTTTTTTGTTAGGGCATATGTGTTTATTTCTCTGAATTGTGTTAATTTTGTATTCCTTCACTCTGTTGTTGTTGTTGCCGAATTCTTCTCCATCTAATAATTAAATTGTCAAGTTATCATAATTTGCATATCCTATTTAATGTAAAAATACATATATCTACTGCTGAAAACATTATTATCTCTCTTTATTCTTTGTACAATGTATTTATCTACTGTTAAAATTATTATTATCTTAGTTTGTATATTCCATCTAATGACTAGTTAATATTTAATTTTTTAATAATTTAAAATTATTTATTCCTCATTCAGCCATCGATTCATCATACATTCTGATTAGCTTATTATTAAAGTTCTTAGTATGTTACTTTTACTGTTATATAAAATTGAAAACATTGTTGATATTTGATTTGGTTAGCTTTTTTGGCAAAATAATGTATATTTTATTTTCAGGCTATGAAGTTAAAAATATGCTGAAAATTAAAGAAAAATTTAATTATAAAAGCTTGTCTCAAAGGCTTGAGGTGTGGTTGGATATATATTAACTTAACATTAAAAAATGAAAAGTAACAAAAAAAATTTTATGACAAAGTTGAAAAAATAAACTTGAAAGCACAATGTTGTATTATTGAAGTTGAGAAAAATTTTACAGATGTATTAAAAGTTTGCTTATTTTTATATAAAAGTAGCTCTCTTAATAGCAGTAGTCTTTGTTTTAAAATAAAATCAAGTCTTTTAATTTTTGAAATGTTGATAAATAATAATAGATTGTGAATGAGGATTTTTATTTGTGGTTAAAGCATGTATATATGATGTCATACTTTAATTCTTTATAATTGATTTGGGTGTCGTCTACTCTTTTTGTATTGTGAATGGAAGGTAGAATCCAAAGTCAGCAAATGTGGTGCATGACTTAATTAATATTTTTGTTATTCTACTTCAACCTAAATCTCTGAAACTACATATTAATATTTTTGTCTTTAAACATCTATAATACCATGTTTCACATGGAATTAGTGTTAAATCAAGAAAGTTCTATTTCTTGTGGTTCTTTGAGCAACGTTTTCATTGATATAGTTAGTTTTCTGTTTAATTATTGTGATTTTTTATGTTTGAGGGTTGTGAATTAGAACTTCATTTTTTTTAGTGCCAATGAAGACTGAATAATGGGAATTGATGGATGTGATGTGTTATTAGGATTTAACAATAGATGTTTGATCTTTGTAAACTTATAAGTGGTTTAGTCCAAATTACTTGTTCATGATTTAGGGTAATGGAGAGGAGAAGAGTTTTCAATAATTTTTATAGTAATGCATGATTGTAAATGATTTGAGACATTGAGTTATGAAATCTATTATTTTATCTAGACTTTGAAATATGTGGAACTAAATATAGCTTTCCATATTTTCAATCAAAACATTCCATAGAAATTTATAGTAAGTATGGAAGTAGGATTTTGAAATTTAGGTATAAAAGAGAAGGTAATAAAAGAAAAGAGGAAGAAAAAATTAGAGATTGGAATTTTTAAATTTGATTCAAAGACCAAATTATCACAAAAAAATTTATTAATCTACGTCAGTTAGTCGGTATTTGGCCAGCATATCAGAGACGAGTCTATCTCAGTTTTCTAATGGTATTTATTGACAGAAAATGCTTAAAAGACGATTTTGGATCACAAAGTGTAACTTAAGAGATGAGTATAAGTAATTATTAATTTTATGAACTACTCTAAGTTTTAAGTGCAATTTTAGAAACCATTTTTAACTCTAAATGAATATAAATAGTTTTTTCTTTTAATTAAATTAATATTTGCTTAATAGGTTTTATTTAATTTTTGTTTTTATTTTTTTATTGCTAGTTTTAGTATAAAAGAAAGGGAAATAATTAAATAAATAATCTTGTGGCATTATAGTTGTATGTGTTGTGTGGGGGTGGTACTACTACAACTAGTACTACCGTGCCATCACTTGCTTTGCTGGCCTACTTTTTACGTCTCATTTTTTCTTCCCCACTTGCATTCTCTATGTTGCACGGTTCACAATTGACATCATTACTTATTTCCATATTCCTGTTCATCATTGTACATGTTGCAAATAATTAAGTGAAATTTGATGAATAAATAATAAATGATTAGCATCTCATACATATTTTAGAGTTTAGCTAATTACTATGCAGTACCAAGTAAGTAATTACTAGCTAGGTCATGTTTTCTCATTAAAGGAAAAAATGAGAGCTAGAAAAGAAAAATACTAATTATATTTTATTCGATGATTTTGACTAGAAGATTAATAAGCTTATCCGAATAAGATTATAAGTCTTTGCATAAAATGGCAATCAAGAGAATTTGACCTATCTATGATTCACTGTTATCGGATGAATTTGAGAAATTTAGATAATAGAGATAAATATACTAAAAAAAAAATCAAGCTTTCAGATGAAGAAAAAGTTTAAAAAGTTAAATCCTTGATAAAATATTTTAGAATTAATTATGTTAAGTATACAATAATTTTTTTGAACAATGTGAATAATGAATTTTAAAATTGATTCAATAAAGTAAAAACACACTACATCTCCAAATTATCCATTTAAATCTTAATATTAGAATAATTATCCGCATACCTAGTGAATTAAACATCTGATATATCTATTATTCATATTATTTAGTATTTTTATTGTCTACCTATACTTTTTCTTTTATAATAGGTTATTTATTGATTAAGGTCTAATTACAAATATTGTAAAAATCACGTTGTATAGAGGATTACAAAGGATAATGATATCCGCATCATCCACCAACGTTAAAAGTGGCAATAACACTAATTAAGTGAAGCAATTTGATTCCTCCAATAATCCTGAACCAATTATTGTGATTAAGACTTAATGAAGCATTATTGTATAATTAACTTACACATGCATGCATGCATTGCTGCCGATACCATTTATGTTTGGAATTACTGCAGTACTCCCAAGAATAGAGTTAGCTAGGTTGTATTGTTTGTGGGTACAAGACTACAAGATATTGAAACAAAAATATAAAAATACAAAATTATATATAATAAATAAGATATAAATATAAATATTGTGTTTAAAAATTTTGAATTAATATATTTTATATTTTTTTTATAAAAAATTACAAAAATATTAATAAGAGATATAAATCTTTTTATATTTTTTATTAATTTAATTTTTTATAATTATATTTATTATATTATAATTTTTCTTTTTAAAATTTTCGAATGAAACAAATAATAATAAATTAAATTTTTATAATTTATTTTTTATATTTAATTTATTGTTAAATAAAATATAAAAAATTAATTTTTATATATATTTTTTTAATTTTATCTTTAATATTTTATCTTATCATCATGTTATGATGATCAAATACAGCCTTACGGTTGCCGGTGATTATCAGCTTTTTAAAGAGGTTATTCCGGCTAATTAAAGAGTAAGGTTAATTAATTAAGACTACTTAAGACCACGGGTTAACATGATCACTTATATTGATGAGTCATCTATCTAGTCCTAGCTAAAATCTTAGGAGTACTACTAAATACTGTAACTGTTAAACACCTGGATCATACGCAATTACTTCCCATAAGTAAACACACATTTCTAAGTACATATAATATGCCTAAGTCTCCTAATTAGTAATTACTATCTTGAAATAATAAGTTTACATGGCACTCTTAGATTCTTACACCGTAAATTCTATAAGGAATCACTACTTAAATATAACGTTCCAAGACTATTGAATAGAGAATAGAACCTTGGACAGAATGTCATCATACTCCTAGGTTGTGGTATAATAATGAAAAATGATTGAATAATATATAACAAGTGTCAATATAATATATTGTTTTGATCCCATCAAGGTGCTATACGGGTGTCAAATGAAGGATCAATCAAACTTGAGCCAAATGGACGAAAAGAAGGCAGAAAAAAAGAATGAATGAATGAATGAACGAAAGAAAGAATGCATGAATTTCTACTAAATAAATACATACATTTAAATAAAAAAATGTTAAATAAACAATGACAATTTTAAATAACATGAATAATTATTAATCAAATAAAAATATATTATACTTCTAAATTAACTATTAAAATTTTAATATTAAAATAACTATTCGTATACCTAATAAAATAAATATATAATATATCTATTATTCACATTATTTAATATTTTTATTATTTACCTATATTTTTCCTAAATAAAATGTCATTGTCTGCTGATTTCAACAGAGCAATAACTTGGAGGCTCTACCGCTCTAGTTTACATCTCTTTCAAATAGAAAATTAAGTCACATAAAAAGTAGTGTATGTTTTTTAAAGCTCAACTTGTAATCGTATATGCACTTAATTATATATTAATATATACTAGAGTGTTGCTAATAATATAAGATATATATTCTAAGAGTATTATAAAAAACTATTTAAGTAATTTTTTTGAAACTTTTATATCTTTAATAAAAAATTTATTATTATACTCTTAAAATATAAGTTTACTAAATTTATATAATAAAGTGTTACTGTCGTTTTTATAATTTTGAAGTAAACATAGAATATAAAAATAAGCATGTACAGAAATATTAACAAGATTAATAAGCAACTATGCAAGTATCATTCAAATTCTCTAAACAATTTTTATCAAAATAATAAGAAAACAATACTATAGGACAATATAATTTTTTTTAACAATTAATTAATAATATTTAAAAATATAATATTAAATTATTAAACTAAAAGTATTAAATTGCTGACTAAAAATACTAATTAATACAAATCAAAATTACTAATCCTTAAAATTTTCTCTAAAAGAGTCTAAACAGTTATTTTGTGTTTTTTTTTTTGTTTTTCAATCTAATTAAATTCTGCAGTCCGATTATTTAAAAAATATGTTAGGAAATTAGCACTACTTGAAAAGCATCCATTGCAATTTGGTGTACAAGTTGATGAGTTTGCCAATTTATTTGGTGCTATTCCTAGTATTTGACCAAGGCAGACAATTGATTGATTTAATGGAGTAAAATAAATTGAAATCAATGACAGTTGGACAATATTAGCATCGATTCTCTTACACAGTTGACGCACCCAGTGGTAAAGTAATATGTTATTTTTACATACTTTTTTTTTTTTAAAGAATTTCATTTATGTGACACACATAAAAAAGAAACTTCTTATCATTCACTGTCTTTCTTTTTTCTATCTTTTATTTATTTTCAGTTTACATAATAGGATGGTGTTGGTTGAAAGTATATCTGGACTCTCGAGCGATCTATTTTCGCGCTTATCACTTACCAGGCACTATTTTTATTTTATTGGATTAATATTATAATTTATTGTTTATATTTATCATAAAAATTATTATTTATTTAACAAAATCTTTAATAAAAATATAAAAATTAACAATTATGTTTTTGCGGACTGATAATATGCACTTCGTGAATTGTATTTTTACAAATAAAATATTTTTTTTATAATACATTTTTTACCTATTGACAATACGCTTTTTGTAAATTATACTTTTACGAATAAAAAATATTTTTTTTACAATACGTTTTTAGTGAATTGTTTGTATCACAGACACTTCCATAAATTTGTTAAACATCAAATTATCTGACACTTAAATAATTAACCAATAATAGATTAATATATAAAAAAATAGCCAACCAGCCACTGAACCATTAGTTTTTTGAGCGATTTAAATCTTTTCATCCATTAATAAAAAGTTTTGCATTTTATTTCAGTATTTAAAAATAAAAAAATATTACTTATACAAAAGACATACTAAATTAATTATTATATATATATATATATATATATATATATTACATATTACTAAATTACTAAATTTCTATATTTTTAATTGTCTAGTAGTGTAACTATAAAAGATTTATAATAATTTTAAAAATAAATTTGTGTGTGTTTATGAGCTGAAATCAATTTGTCATTTTTTTTGGATAAAATGTAACTAACGCACAATTAAGATGTAAAATATTTTTCTTTGTGTTTACTCATTAAAATTTACATACGGTTAAATAACAATAAGGTTTTAAAAATTTTGATCTTGAATTAATTAATTTTTAAAAAAAATATTAATTTAACCTTCTATAATAATAAACAATAGATACGTAATATTTTTTTAATTAAATTATTACGTAAAATTTAATGGTAATATTTATATATACCATTATTTATTGTAACATATTTATATATAAAAAATTATTATACAAATAATATTTTTGAAATAAAATTTTATTTATTTTAATAGAATTCGTGATAAATAAAGAGTAGTTAATAAATATTATATAAAAAATAAAAGATAATAAATATTTTACTGTTTAAAATTATATTATGTAAATTATATAACAATAATAAAATACGCACTATTATAAATACAAAATACATAAACAATTTTATTTTGTTTCACACTAACGATTCATTGACAAAAAAATATATATATCTCTTGTTTATTATTGTAAAAACATATATATCTCTCATTTATTATTGATTTTTAAGTCAGAGTCTGAAAGGTATAAGATGTATAAAATGAATAACGTATTTGAAGGAATTTATAGCTTCTTTTTTATCTAGTTAATCGTAATTATCTCATCTTATAAAGGTGGTATTCAAATTTAAATATTGGTTAGAAATTATAAGACTAGTTTGGACAGTTGTCATCTTATTTTATCTGATTAAAATAAAAAAAAATATTTAAATTCAAATGTTAAGTTAGGATATTAGAAATTATTAATCTGTTTTTGAGTTTTGAAGATGGTCCAATTTTAAGATTGTCGAGTTCGATAACTGTTCCGAAAAAAATCTAAAGATTGGGTCCAGAACATTAATTCAAAAAAATTTTAAAAAATTTAATTATGCTTTATTCAAATATAAAATTAATAATTATTAGACGATAATGGTATATAAATTTTCACCGAAGATATTTGATCTAAGTAATTTATTTGTAGGTATTGTAATCTGGGAGAGAATGGCATCTTAGTATCTCGGGATAGGGGTAGGGGTACCCCCAAATAGATATATGTGTCACGTTGCCATTCCATCACGTGGAGGTTACTTTCCTTGACTTACCACAGAGCGACACGTGTATGCTATACACCATGCTTCCCTATCCCCATCTCCCAAAAAACCCAACAACAAGACAACACACAAAACTGACGCCCTCGTACGCGCCACCTCTCTACTCCCTCCTCTCGCCACGTGTAACACTGCCAACACCCTTTTCTCCTCCACGTGTCGCCACCTTATCCCATTAAGGACTTTCTCGGTATTTCACTCTCCCCTTTCTCGCTTTCTTCTTTCTTCTTTCTCCCCCCTTCTTCACTCTTCATTAAAAACTCTTCACTTTTCTTTCTCTCTCTCTCCCGATGTTCTTACCGGGAAACTGCGACAGAATGTGAAAAAAACAACGTTAGAATTGTTCAGTTTCACTCACTGCATGGGTACAAAAACCATTTGATTTGACCTTGTTTTTCTTCTGGTTCATCACCAATCTTCGGTTACCTATCAAAAACAAACTTCAATTTTCAAATCCTCGTGAATTCTGAGCCATCTGGCTATTCTTACTTCCCTGGAAAAGGTAACCTTTTTTCTTCTTTTTTGTTGTTTCAATCCCAAATTCTTCAATGGCACAAGTTGTTGAGGAAAGAGAGAACAGCAGAACTCGCATGAGCGATTTCCCAAGAGATCTGCTAAAAAGGTTCATGTCCGTGAACCATCATCACCATCGTGAGCTACAACAACAACAACATCGCCATGGTGATGGAGATGCAGAACAAGAGATTGAGCTGAGTCTTGGTCTTTCAATGAACGGTCGTTTTGGTGTGGACCCAACAGCGAAGAAGATCAAGAGAACAACATCAATACCCGAATTCTCATTCTCAAAGCCCCTCATCAGAGATGAAGATAATAACAACAGCAATAATAATAATCAAGATATTGGGGGTTACTCTAATAACATGCCAATGCCTTGCACATCGAATCTGATAAGAACATGTTCCCTTCCAACGGAGACAGAGGAGGAGTGGAGGAAGAGGAAGGAGTTGCAGACGCTGAGGAGGTTGGAAGCAAGAAGAAAGCGCTCTGAGAAGCAGCAGAGGAACATCAAGGCCATGAGGGAAAAGAGTAACCGTTCTTCTTCTTCTTTCTCTGAAGATATTGCTGCTTTTGTTGATGGAAATAATAGCAATCTGGTGGAGGCTGCTCTGAATGAATTTAGTAGTTTGGGGAGAACGACGTCGTTGAGTACTAGAGTTGGTGAACTTGGTTTGAATGGAGACAAGAAAAGTGGTGGTGGTTGTGGTAGTTGTGGTGGTTTGCCACCTCCTTCTCCTCCTTCAAGGGGTCCATTTGGTTCTCCTCAAGGAGCAGGATCATCAGGGATCTCAGAATCTGAGAGTCCACAGGGTCAAGGTAAATCACCAATTTTCCTCTTTTTTTTCTTAATCTCTCTTCTTTTTCTAATTTTGGTGCTTGAGTTTTTATATTGTGAATTGTGCAAATTTTAATGCACTTTCTCAACTTCTTTAATTGTTTTCTTATATTTAGTCCCTTTTCCCCGTTTTGTGCCATGTTTTTGGGGTGTCCAAGATGAGTCCATTTTACAGAAATCAATGTGAATTTGTTGCACAAATTTGATCAATTTGTATTTCTCTGGAGTCTATTTGTGAGTTGTGTCACATGAGTTGCAAGTCTCCGACCATGGTGTTCTGTCTTGTCATGTCATATTATGCCTATTATCTCTGGCCAAAAATTAATCAAAATTTATTTCCTTTTTCGATTTGACATTTGCTTGGTATGATGATTTTGGTGACACCCCAACCACCTACCTTATTAATGGATCATTGTTTTAAGCAGAAATTGCTGTTCCATTTAACTAGGAACTATTTACATTATTACCTGTGTCTTTGTTTGATGACTTTAGCATACCCCTTATTTTCTTGAATTTGCCATTTTAAGTATATTCAGTTATTTCATAATTTCCCTCTGAATTTTCTTTGGGGGTTTTATTATTGCATCCTTTAATATGATGGAGCGAGAATCACTCTATATATAAGTCACACTATATATAAGGGCAAGGGAGGAGATTTATATCGGTGAGAATCGATTTGGTAAAGTAAATTCTTGTTATGGCAAGTGTTTGAGACAACTTAGAATATAAGCAAAAATGTATTGGGATTTTAAGTTCCTTTTGTGAATCCATTCCCATGATTAGAACAATCAGTGTGTTTAAAATCGTTAAGTCTTCTCTGGCTACTACTGAAAATTTCAAAAAATTATAGTGGTCTAAGAACTGTATTCTAATTTCTAAATGAAGAAATTGAAGTCTTCATGATCTGTAGATTGGGTGTGGGAACAGTAGTCAAAATATTGATCAACTCTTACTGAAGAAATTGCATTCTCTTTTCAACTGCATCATCTGTAGATTGGGTGTGTAGTTGCATTTGTATTCAAGATACTCCACATAATTTCCTTGATGACCTATTAATTAAAATTGGGACCCGATCTCTGTTCTTGGATTGTGTTTTCTCTCTCATTTTAGTATTCATGAAGTCTTCACTCTTAAACTCATCGATTGCTAAATTTCAGGGTCAAGACCAGGAGATGTAAGAAGCCCTGTTGGTTCGGACACATTTTCAACTACGACAAGAGACGAGTCCTCCAACAAGCATTCGCCGCCGGCAAACAAGACGAAGGAGATAGTGAAGAGCTTGTTGGAAGACATGCCGTGTGTGTCGACCAAATTCGACGGCCCCAATGGGAAGAAAATAGAAGGGTTTCTTTACAGGTACGGGAAAGGTTTGGAGGTGAGGATAGTGTGCGTCTGCCACGGCAGTTTCCTTACGCCGGCCGAGTTCGTCAAGCACGGTGGTGGAGGTGATGTGTCAAACCCATTGAAGCATATTGTTGTTAGTCCAGGAGGGTGTTTGTAATTTGCATTGGGTGAGAGGCTAAGAGAAAGAAGAACCAATTGATGAGTGATCATTTTTCTTTTTCTTTTGTTGCTCTCTTTGATTCTATGTTAACTCTTATAACTCGCTTACTTCTTCTAATCTTGCATCTGATAATCAAAGTTCATTGCATCCTTTGAATTCATAGATGTTTTGAACTGTTTCATGTGTTTAATTTGTTCCATATTTTCGTGTACCTAGTGTGAGAGTGATGGTGTTCCTTGTTTGAGTTTTAATATGCAGTTTTTTAGGGTAAATAATACATCCAATATTCTTTTTATTTGTGCAAGTCCATTTGGGTAATATGACACTCAACATTTTTGTTTATGAAATGGGGTTTACTGTTAAAATAGTTTATGAAAGATTAAGCATGTATTAATTTTGGGGAAATGATAATTTCAATTTTATCTTTTATGATGTGATTTCAGACATGATTTTTTTGTATTGTACTTAACATGAATTTATAGAAAAGATAAGTGGCATTTACAATATTTATTCTCTTAATGTCTTAAACTTAGAAGATATGATTGTGAATTAAATTGATTTTTCCATAATGATACATAATAAATATTCACTGATATATCATTATTTAGTAGGATTAATTTGATTTATCGTTATATTTTTCAGAAATTAATTTAGAATATTTGATTTTTGAGTATCAAACCGATTAACACATAATTTTTCAGGATTCTTTTTATTATTATCCCTTATAAAATGTGTTAATCTCTTTTATATGAATGATATATTATGATGATATACTTACAACCCTGAAAAGGACATACTGGGATTTTCTTTTAGGGAAATTAGTGTAGATATGATGAATAATAATATAAAAAATAAAAAAATCCACCTATAGTAGGGAGCCGAAGTTAATTTTTCTCCTCATTTGTTTGAGCTATTTAGTTTGTTTGCTTAATTTTAGTCCGATTAAATCTTCTATGTATATTTATTTGTAGGGCGAAGATTTTGATACGGAAAAAGGTGTGGTTCGTTGTATAAATCATACGAAACTAGAAAAAGAAGATGGGTGAAGTCACCAAAAAAAAAAAGATGGGTGAAAGTGTGAATGGATGAGCATGTGACATGTGTTGTTTATCATCATTAAAGTAAAAATTATACAAACCAATGGACCAACATCAATTATTATTTCCCACTGTATGTGTTTGTTATCTTCGGTGAGTTTTAACATGGGTTCCTATACGTGGTTTTTCACATTCTTCGTACTTTTTATGTGTTGTTGCTTCAAGCATTTGCCATGTGGTGGTGAGTGAAGAGACAAAAAAGCAATAAGTTTATATTTGTTACTTATAAATTTCGTAAGAGATCTATTATAGACTATTATTAATAAAACTGAAGTTGGGCTTCATGTTTGTGATTTGGGCCTCTTATTTGTCTCTGTTACATTGTCTTACAGGCCTTTCCATTATTTATTTCAGTAAACATCCAAGACAAGTAGCTGGTCACTGATGCCTGAGTAACGATGATATCTTTGTAGGTAACCAACTTGGGAAAGGATTCCTCTCCATTTTTTGTTTAAATGGAGGAAGTAAAATATAATTTTTATTTTTTTAATATTTTTAATATTTTATTTTAGTTTTATTTATAAAATTAATAGTGAGAGATTATATTTTATTCTTTCCAGTGGAAAAAAAAAATGAAAGGATCTATTTCCACCAACTTAGATTAGTCGAGCAATTAACTCACTTGTACGTTTAAATAAATATTAAAGGTTCGAATATCGTCTTGTGTATAAAGGAAGCCATTTTCTGACTATAGATTCTTAAATGAAGTTCAAATTCGCGACGGATTAATATTTTGGATGATTGGATTGAGAGATACCGTGAAAATTTTGAAAAAAAATTATATATATGTCGGTAATATACTTGTTAAAGATATAACTATTTATATGTCTTCTTCTATCATATTAAATTTTTAAGAAAAGTAGTATTATAACAACATTGTTAATGGGAAGTTAAAAATATTATGTTGTTGTAGATATATTATTTATGTTAATTGAAATTATAAATCAGTTATTTAGTTGGTTTAGTGGTTAGCATATTAGTCTATTTAAGTAAGCTACAAGAGTTCAAAATCTTTCTTGTGAATGCAACAATTCAATGGCTAACGACAAACTTTTAAATTAAGGTTGCGAGAACCAAATTAGTCATTGAATTGGTCGGGTAACTGGTTCAATGGTCCAATCGAATTTGAACTGTAGTTGAACTGGTTTAACTAAATATACAATAAAATTGTAAAAAAAATTAATATATAATTACAAACATTTAAATTCAATGATTTCTAAACTAATAAAATTTAAAATTTTACAAAATAAATTGTCCATAATTTATTATTAAAAGTTCATAAATAAATTGAAACATCAAAATTTATAACTAAAAAAAATCAAAACTACTCATAAATGATAAACACAAAATGTTCTATCACCAAAAGAAATAACATTGAACAAATAAGTTTTCAACTAAATAAAGATACTACTCATAGTAAAATATTGCCAAATTAGATCAGATTTTCTTCGAGAGGAACCCGTTTGAAATTCTTAGACAACATTGTCTTGTGGCTATTGACCACTTTGTGGTTATTCCATCTACAAGATACTGCCAACAATAATATCAATTACATATAGCAAAATAAAACCTTTGCCTTCAAAATTTAAAATTGAACTTATCATTATTTTTGACAATTATATTAACTAAAAACTATTCTATTCAGTGACCAAAATCCAAAATTCAAAAAAAAAAAAACAATAATAATTCAAAATCATTATAATTATTAATTAACAAAGTAAAAAAAACTGAATTACTAAAAATTGAAGAATTCACAGCAATAGAAAGAGACGGTGAAAAGTCTATGACAGCAAAGAGTTCACGATCGCACTTCGCACGTTTACAGTGAATTAAACAGATAGAGAGAGATGGTTCGAAGATAGATACTCGATAATGAGGATAAAAATAACGACGAGAATAATGGTGGACAAAACCAACAAAGACAGTTCTAAATCGACCTTCTGGCGATGCGAAGAGAAGAACAAATTTTCTAGTGGCAAGGTTTTCACGAGGAGAAGAGCAAACGTTGTTAGTTGTCATTGTCGACACCGATAGTCGTGAGAGTTAACTGTGGAAGATTAGAGGCATGGTTTTGCTTATGGTAGGGAGTTAGTAGGTTACACAAATTAAGATTAGAATTTGGGGAGAGTGAAGGGAGAGGGAGATTTTACTATTTGCTTTCTGTCCTTTTTTTTTTGTTAATCACCGATTCTACTAGTTTTTTTATTAGTTTTTTGCATGATGATTTTGGAGTTAATTGGACCAGTTAGATGATTGGTTCTCAATTGAATTGATAAGTCTGATCCAATTTTTTAAATCTCGTTTTAAATGGAACTTAAATTCGTAACAGATTAATTATTAGTTGCTAAACTAAAAGATATTGTGAAAAAAAAAGTTATTTAGTACGGTGATTTTTTCTTTATTTAAATTCAATTAAATGGCACTTGACTTTATTTTTTGCTTCGAGGCAATATCTTTTATAATATATATTATTCGGCCATAATTTGATATTTTTTTATGTATTACAGAAGAAAATATTGAAAGAATTGTTACAAGTTTGAAAGCCCATGAGCTAAGAGCCAAAGACCCATACCAACCATAGCTTAGACAAGAATTTCTAGCTATTGGTCTACACCAAAAAATGTTTTGGGGAGTAAAGCTATCATAATGCAGAATGCCCAAAAAAAAGCTATCATAGTGCATAATAAAAATTTCTCACTTTTTAAATTATAAGATATTTAAATTCTTCTATTTGAAATATATAAAAACAAATAAATATTTTAAAAGAATTTATATATTTTATATTTTAAAATATAAAAAATATTTTTATATTTTTAATTAGTAAATAATTTATTTATTTTCAAAATAAAACATCAAAAATCTATTTATCGTTTTATCTAATATATAAAGTTGAGGTGTTTATATTGTTTGTTCTTATAAGGAGATTCAACATCCTTGATAGGTTGACTACTAACTTTGAATATATCGGCAATGTTTTTTAACATACGGAGGAACTTTTTTTTTTTTGGAAATTCCAAATTATTGAGTTTTTTTTTTTTTTTTTTTTGAGTTGACAAATTATAAAATCAGAAATCAGTAGGTGAGATTTTTTTTAAAATTAAAATTAGAAATCGGTAGGTGAGATTTCTGTCTATTTTTTAAAAAAATTAAATAAAAATTGTTGGATGTAATTTCTGTACGAGTGTACGACACTACATATTTGTAAAACATAAAAACACTAGGTTTACATCTTATTTACAAGAAAAGAAAAAAACAAGAATTTTGACTCAGAATCTTACACTTATCTAGTCTAACTGTCTAACTACTACTTATTTTCTTATTTACAATTCTATTATCAATTTATCATACTAACAAAAAAATATTTTTCTTTAAAAAAAAATCATCTCTTGATTTACAGTTTACAATTTTAGTAGTATCAATCATTTGATTATTATGGTGGACAGGGAGTGTATGTAGAGTTGTAGACACATACGAGACATTATTGAAATTAAAGCATAAATCCACACATGAGCATTATCATTACCCGTAAACCATTATTATATTTTTTTAATAATTATAAGGAATAATTTTTAATTAATTAATAACTTAATATTACCTTTTTTTATTATAACATTAATTTTGATTTTTTAATTTTCTGAGAATTTAGATTTAGAATTAAGATTTAAAATAAAAAATTAATCAATATTAGCTAATTAAAATAATTAATTTACTACTTGAATTTGTATTTTTTTAGTTTTACACGGTATTTTTTAATTTATCGACTCCATAACTAATTTACTATGGACTTGGCTTCATTTAAGAGTTTGTTACTGATAAATTATTAAATTGGTTGTTGGCTTGTTACATGAATAAAATAAAATTTAAATATCTAAGACTTATATATTTAAACAGATTAATAAACTAATTATTAGACTAAGTGAAATTAGAATAATGATGCTGCCTTTCCACTAAGCTAAAACAATCACATGTAAACTAATTTCCAAGGAGACATATCTAACAAATGACAGCTTGAACCCAACCTTTTGTGTCCTTTCTATGGTGAATATTTATATTCCATTAATTAAAACCCATACATTACAAAGAAAGCACAAACATCATATAGCTTACCGTACTAGGTAGGGAGAAAATGAATCCAGTTTGATGATTGATTCATATGATATGAGAGAATATTTGACATGACCGTTTATAAAATAAAGTAGGGTTTGCAACGGCCGAATTGTACAATTCTGGTTCTGTCTTAGAGATCTAAAAATGAAAATATGGCATCTATGATCTATGTCTTTGGGAATCTAATGATTAATATTCCCATTTATAACCAACCATTTCACAATCTTAATTAAATTTATTCTTTTTTATTACCATTTTAAAACATGGCACATTTTCTCTTTTCATATTTTTTTCCCCTTTTTTTCCGTGTTTTTTCAAATTGGTAATGATAGAGAAAAAAAATAATCAGTTCAAATAGTATAAATTTACTTTTTTAAATATTTATTTATTCTAGAATATAATAAATAAAATAAAAATAATAAATTTTGATAATTTTTTATTAATAGTTTTTATTATCAAATATTTTCGTTTCTTAATATATGGACCAATAATGTTGTAATATTGACTTTTGCATTAATTGACACCACTTTGGTGAAGGAAGAATATTAATCAAGGCCATGTGGTTCATATTTTATATATATTCATTGTATTGGTTCTCTTCGTTTGGTGCTGAAAGCACTTAATTTATTTTTGGCTACTAAAAAAGTCACAATGCGTGTAGTGTTGGAATGTTTGCAGCTAAGCTAAAGAAAATTTTCCCTTTCTGGATCAAAAGATATTTGGGTTTTGCTAACAATTATGGCTATATATATTCGCTTATCAAAGATTAATAAAAAGTTGAAAATGTTAAGCACATTCATGATTCAACTTTACAAGTAATGATGAATAAAATAAAGCCGGTTGAATTTATCAAATATAATTAATCAAACGTGTTTGTTTATCCACAATTTTTTAATTTATGTAATATTAAAAATAAAATGAAAACTCACGTGCAGTCGACTTCACGTGAAATTGATAGCTGAAAGCCGTTAGATGAAAATTTAATTAAATCAGTCAAATTATTTAATCGTCCTCAATTATCTGAGTTTCACCTAAAAATAATTAAAATAGACAAAGTTAAAAAAAATAGTTATATATAGTTATAATTCCAACAAAAAGTTGTCGAAGTCATAATTGTACCTAATTGGTTGAATTATAAAATGATAAAAATAAAACATAAACTTAATACAAATTAAGTCATAAACCTATATTTGAATCATAACACATTTATTTTATTCTTTATTGTGATATACTTTTCTAATAAGAATATTCAACATAATTGAAACTTGTATCAACATATCTATGATCAAGACAGCAAGAAAATAAAATAAAAATAAATACAGGTGATATGATCATATATTATATTCTATGAATCTTATCTTGGAAACTTGAAAAATACAATTCAGAAATAAATCAAATTCTCCATTATTTCAATATTTCTGACAGAGCAGGCCTTTTGGATTTTTGTTATAAAAGAATGTACCCACGTGGCCCTCTAGAGAGAACAAAAATAGTTCTGAATACAAGTCGAACATCTCACCATAATCATCCATCATCACATACATAATTCTTTTAATGGGAAAATTAAACTATGGATTTGATTAGGTGAGCTTTTTAAAAAAAATTTAATTTAAAAAAATAAAAATAAATTTTTATTCTGATATCTTATATAATTTTTTTTTATTTATCAATTATATTTAAATATAATAATATAAAAATAATTTTTATTTATTTATAATATAAAAAATATTTTTTTAAAAAATATTTTTAAAAAATTATAAATTATAATTAAAAAAATAAATTTTTATTTTTTAATATTTTTATTTTATTATTAAAAATTTGTTAAATATACTAAAAAAAAATTTTTTCTATCAACTTAATAGCACCAAATAAGTATTGTACTCAGTACATTTGTTCAATATTTTTTGTCCTATCAAAATTAAATGGGATTCACAAATGGGTTTATTTGGAAAGAGAATCTTTTAGCTTTTTTTTCCCTATCATGCCTATTAACTTCGCCAATATAAAAGATTTCCTTGAACAGCTCTACAAATTGTTTGCCTCACTAAATCCTATGTAAATTCTTTCTCTTATTACGCACCGTCTAATTATTGCTTACCTTGAATTATTATGCTCAATTTTGGAAAAATATATCAAATTGAAGCTATCACGTTTTAATTATATTTTGAATGTGTATATATGGTTGGCGCGCAATAATTATTACCTTTATTGACTTATATTCCCTTTTGGATCTACACACATCATTGTAAGGTACGGTGCTTTATTTTAGCAATACATATAAAACTTTGCTTACTCAGGTAATGTATATCGAAAATATACTTGTAAAATCAAATTTAATTAGATCTAAGATCTAACCTAATTGTTATGAATAATTGAATACACGCACCAATCCCCTAATTGAGTATATTCATCTCTAAGAATAACTTGGCACTATTAGCATAAAGTCAAATACATGTTCCTTCTTCAAACGGTCGCTTGTTACTTGCTAAGTAACGTCGCTTCAATAATTCAATTTGTTAAAATATTTATTTTAGTCTCAAATAATATATAGTACTTTTAATAGTCTTTTACAAAGTGATTAGTCTAACGGTCATCTATATCATGTGTGTGAAGAAACTGACAAAGGAGTTGGCTGCAAATTCAGCCTTCTTGTTGAGTAATAAAGTGAGGTATTTTCAACAAGTGCTTCTTACAAAACATGTATAAGAATATCATAAAAGAAAATAATGTATTAAAAAATTATTAAAAATATATATTTTTTATTTTTTAATACATTGAATGCGTCAACAAAATCATATGTTTCTATTAATATTCTCTTCAAATATGTTCTTAAAATACAAAATAACTAAATTATTTATATTTTATATAAAAAGCCGTATATGTATTTCATATTTTAGTTTAGCTAGTTTTTTACTCCAAATATTTTAAAATATAACATGATAGATATAATAATATTTCTGTATTTTCACTATTGTATTGATTTTAGTATCTATAAACTCATTTTTGTTAAAAAATAATGTGCATAATAATAAATTCATATTTTAAATACTTATTTACGTCATTAATAAAAAAATGTTATTTTTCTTATAATAGAATGTAATTTGATGTGTTTAAAATTTTTTTACACAAACAGTATATTAAAATCAAATTCTAATTAAAATACATAATAATTTAATAAAGCGTTAGAATACACCTTTAAATTAAAGCAAAAAAGGTTTTATAATTTCTTTTAATACTAAAATACTATATAATACAAATATTTTAAAGTACCTTTAGTTTTAAAATTCATTATTAATACAAATATACTAATCGTAATAAAAAAAATTTAGAATCATTTAATTAAATTTATACTTATATATGTATAAAATTTTGAAATCAATTATTTCTACTTATATATGTATAAAATAGTGTTTCCCTTAATTTAGGCCTTTACCATGCATCACAAATTCACAATTAATCCTTGTCAAGTAGTCAATATCTAGCATTTAATTACTCTCCTAAATCCCAATCAATTGTTTATCTTATTCCTCAATTCTTTCATATAAAAAACTCCTCACCACTCAACTTTATTTGTCATTGTCACCATCACCACCACTCACCAATAATCACCCTCTCTTCTCTTCCTCCGCCGCCACCCACCACCACCACTAAAAATGCCTTCTTCTCCACCATTCCTCTTCCCAGAAGTTCAGTCCACAGTCCTACCAGATCCATCAACATTCTTCTCCCAAAACCTCCTTCAATCTCCACTCCCAACCAACTCTTTCTTCCAAAACTTTGTTCTCAAAAACGGTGACCAACATGAGTACTTCCACCCTTACCTCATCAAATCCTCTAACTCTTCTCTTTCTGTCTCTTACCCTTTTCTCTTATTCTCTGCTGCCATGTTGTACCAGGTTTTTGTCCCTGACATCACCATCTCTTCTTCTACTCAAAAAACAACCACCCCAACAAAAAAAGATCATGTAATCTCATCCTATAGTGATCTTGGTGTCACTTTAGACATACCCTCTTCCAATCTAAGGTTCTTTCTTATTAAAGGAAGTCCCTTTATAACTGCTTCTCTTACAAAACCAACTAGTCTCTCTATTACAACACCACACTCCATTGTTTCCTTGTTTCCTTCCAATGATGACAAAACCAAGTACACTCTTAAGCTCAATAACAATCAGACGTGGATCTTTTATACATCTTCTCCAATAGCATTGTACAACAAAGGCTCTAAGATTTTGTCGAATCCGTTCTATGGAATCATTAGAGTTGCAGCATTGCCTGATGAATCTAACAACAACGGTTCAAACTGTGGTGAAATACTTGACAGGTTCAGTTCTTGTTACCCTGTGTCTGGTGATGCAGATATCAAGAAGCATTTCAGGGTTGTGTATAAATGGCAGACGAGGAGATCGGGGGAGCTTCTAATGCTGGCTCACCCTCTTCATCTCAAGCTTCTCAAACAGAACAATAATAATGTTACTGTTCTGAATGGTTTCAAGTACAGAAGCATTGATGGAGATCTTGTTGGTGTTGTTGGTGACTCATGGGTTTTGGAAGCTCAGAATGTTCCTGTAACATGGCATTCAATCAAAGGTGTGGAAAAAGGTTCATACAAGGAGATTGTTTCAGCACTTAAGAAAGATGTTAAGGAGCTGAATTCCTCAAATTTGAACACAACTTCATCATATTTCTATGGGAAGCTGGTTGGTAGAGCTGCAAGAATGGCACTAATAGCAGAAGAAGTGTCTTATCCCATTGTGATTCCCAAAATTGCCAAGTTCCTAAAGGAAACCATTGAGCCATGGTTGAAAGGAACACTCAAAGGGAATGGCTTTCTCTATGAGAGAAAATGGGGTGGACTTGTTACACTACAAGGGTCTAATGATTCAGGTGGTGATTTTGGTTTTGGTGTTTATAATGATCACCATTACCATATAGGATACTTCATTTATGGAATTTCTGTTCTTGCAAAGATTGATCCTGATTGGGGACAAGAGTACAAGCCACAAGCCTATTCACTTGTCAATGATTTCTTGAACTTGGGGCCAAGATTCAATGCTAATTATCCTCGGTTGAGGATGTTTGATCTCTACATTCTGCATTCTTGGGCTTCAGGAGTGACCGAATTCGAAGATGGAAGAAATCAAGAGAGTACTAGTGAAGCTGTGAATGCATACTATGCAGCAGCATTGATGGGGCTAGCGTTCGAGGACTCGCGCCTTTTTGATACCGGATCAACCCTCTTAGCATTGGAGATCCAAGCTGCACAAACATGGTGGCATGTGAAATCGGAGGACAATTTGTATGAACAAGATTTCTCAAAAGATAATAGAATTGTTGGGATTCTGTGGTCTAATAAGAGGGACACTAAGCTATGGTGGGCTTCAGCAGATTGTAGATATTGTAGGCTTAGCATACAAGTGCTGCCATTGTTGCCAATCACTGAACCTTTGTTCTCTGATGGTGTTTATGCTAAGGAGCTTGTTGAATGGACTTTACCTTCTTTGAAGGGTAAAACAAATGTAGAAGGTTGGAAGGGTTTTACCTATGCATTGCAGGGGATTTATGATAAGGAAAATGCATTGAACAACATTAGGATGTTGAAGGGGTTTGATGATGGTAACTCATATACTAATCTCTTGTGGTGGATTCATAGCAGATGAAGAACAATTCTTGGACAGGATCATTTTTGCTCTGTCCAAGGAAAAAAAAAAAGCATTGAAATCTTCTTTTTCAATTTGATTTTATTTTTTCCTGTAACAAGTTTTAAATTTCTGTTATTTATGGAAGTCCAAATCAATTTTTTCACTTATTTCTGTTACAGTGCAACATTGAGTTTGATTTTCAATAAGATTTGATTGTTTACAATGACATTATTTTATTGCATTACTTGAAGTTTAGTTCCCTGCAATTTGAAACAGAGTTCACTGAATGGTTATTGTCAACTTTTCAAATTTCACATATCATTGTATCAATCAATAGGCGTTGATATTCTCACACCATCTTAATTTAATGGTATTTGTTCTCTTGTATGATTTGAATGATGAAGATTAGGTTACTTGCTATTGTTGAACGCCATTTTGGACCAGCTTAACTCACACATCTAGACAAATAGAAACTGGTCGATCAACATTCCAAAACTTCAATCTTAAGCCTAACTTTAAACAAATAGTATTATACTTACGTGAAATGGGAGAAATTTAATTAATATTAAGTTTTAAAAATTTTAATTCATTTAAACTGTGTGAATATTCAAACTTAAAAAAAACAAATATTTATGCGCATTCTTTTCTTTTTATACGTTCTTTTTTTTTTCACCTTTTTTTCTCTTCTTCCGTCTTCATTAACACATCATCACTATCAACATCATCATTTGTTTTTTATTTTTTGTTTAATATTACACAATTAATTTAATAATAACAAAAGCACATCATTTAATTATAAATGATATAGAAATTTTTGATAAAATTACAAGAAATTTTTAAAATATTACAATTTTAAAATTTTGATTCACTCAACCAACAAAATACATTTAAATATATTTTAATTAAAAAAAACACATTAAATTATTACAAATGATACAAGAATGACTAAATTTCTTATATATTAGTTCAAAATCACACGATCAATTTAGTGATAATAAAAATGTATTATTTAATTAAAAATGACATAAAAATTTTTAGTAAATAACGCAAAAAAAGAAATTAAAAAATCACAAATTTAAAAATCTTAACTCACTTAACCAACAAAATATATTCAAATATATTTTCAAACTAAAAAATACAACAATTTATTACAAATAACACAAAAATGACCAAACTCTTAGATATGAGTTCAATACTACTCAATCAATTTAATAATAAAATAACAAATCTTTTACTTAGAAATAGCATAAAAAATTTTGATGAATGGCACAAGAAGTTTTCAAATAAACACAAGTTAAAAAATTTTCTCATAATTTAGTTTATTAAGAAATCTCATGTGTCACGGTTAAAAAATTTATTGTCATAATTAAAAAATTTTAGTGTTATTTTTGTTTCTGATAACTTTTAATTGGT
Source organism: Arachis stenosperma (assembly GCF_014773155.1). Classification (NCBI taxonomy): domain Eukaryota; kingdom Viridiplantae; phylum Streptophyta; class Magnoliopsida; order Fabales; family Fabaceae; genus Arachis; species Arachis stenosperma. The sequence continues at coordinate 145,815,523 of NC_080380.1, read as the reverse complement.
TAAGAAATTTCTTATGTCGAGGCAAAGAAATTCTTGTGTCAAAATTAAGAAACTTTATGTGTTACGTTTAAAAAGGTTCGATGTTATTTTTTTGATAAATTTTGTACAATTTAAAGCTCTCCTTCCTCCTTATCTTATTCTTTTTCATCATCATTTTCTTCTTTTTTATCTTCTCCTTCTTGTTTTACCTTTTCATAGTTATTTTTATTTCACTCTTTTAATAAAAACACGTGTCACGATTAAAAGATTTCTGTATCAAAATTAAGAAATTTTCTGTATTACGGTTAAATAATTTTGGTGTTATTTTTTTTAATAAATTTTACATAATTCAATACTCTCCTCCTTTTCTTTTTTTTGTCTTCACCATCACTATCTTCTTCTTCTTTTACTTTATATTTTTTTTTTGTTTTATCTTTTCTTAATTTTTTATATTTCATCTTTTTATTAACAAGAATAAAAATAAAAGAAATAAAAAAATAAAACAAAAAAATAAAAAATATTGTAATAACATCAACAATAAAAAAAATAAAAAAATACGTAACGAAAAAAAAATCATATAAAAAAAAGAAGTATGTGATTTATATATATATATATATATTGTGGAAGTAATTTTGTTGAATTTAAACTAATTTGATTAAACTTTATGAATAAAAATATCTAAATATAAATCGGACCATTAAACTTTAATATTTAAATATTTTAAAAATATATGTTAAAACTTAAAAGTCATCGTTAACAAAATGTTTTTTATTTTTATGATTTGATATGACTAATGGGTTCAATCAATCCTAGTATTAGTAATTTTACCAATTTGACGTTACTTTCAAGGTCTCATAGTGGATTTTTGCGCTCCTAAGCAGAACTTTTTGCGTCGGCTTTCAGAACTCAAAAGTCAAACAAGTTAAGATATTATTAGAAACTAAAATTTCCAACTAAATATTATTTAAAAATTAATTTGAGATATTATTCTCAAGATACATAATTGTATATCATATCTTGATGATTAGTGCATACGATATAGATAGGATAGAGTTCCAGCAACGACTTTGATTGGCAGCGTGGATTTGTCTATTTGATGATTCAGTTTTATTCTAAGTGTATATATTATCCGGTATATTATTTTAGATTGAGAAGACTAGTATAATTGGAGAAATGTCATTTGTATGTGACACTTTTAATTCGTGTGTTTTCCTCTTTAACGTCTCTTATTTTTTCGGTCATGCCTCTTTTATTTTTTTTTTTTTTTTACTCAAACGGTATTCTCCAACCCGACAAGTTAAAGATTAATCCGTCACAAATCTGAGCTTCATTTAAGGATCTCCCGCTGACCAATTTGACACACATATACACAATCGGTCATGCCTCTTTTATGTCTCTTTCATATACTTGTTCCTTTCTTTTTGTTTTTGTTCATGGATTGGGACGGACATCTTTTTTGTCACATTTTCTCTTACAACGTAGACAAATTTTTTGCCAATTTTCTTTTCTCTTGGACTTCCATATATTTTGTAAAGGTACGTGGTACAAATAACAGCACTTAATCCCAAAAATACAAATGACCTTTTTATTGATCATTTTTTTATTTTTGTAAAAAATCGGGCCTAAGACCAAAAATGTACGTGAACCCAAATTGTGCATCAGACCTAAAAGCGAACCCAAATTGTTTTAGTAATTAAGAAAAAGTGAAAAACTACGGCGCCCAAATCCATTTCTTTGGCCATTGACTCAATAAATGAGTTTTGGATTTTCAGATACCTAGTGCTACAAAAAGGATTTTGGAACCCAAGGAAAATAATAACGGCTGATATTTTTAGATGTGGAGAAAGATTAGGTTATCCACTCTAATGGTTACTCGGTATATTTTCTTTCTAATATAGATTTTTTTATTTTAATTAACAAACTAGACCTTTAAATTTGAGTGGTAACAAAATTTTTAAAGAAATCTGATGGTTCAATTTTACGAAGACAGAAATTTGAGATTTGATAAATTAGAGGGTCAAATTTGTAAAAGCCAATTTCACATTACAGTGAAACACACTAAACTCCAATAAGACTAGAAATATTCCTGTACCGCTAATATCAAAATTAAAATGTGAAAATAGTAACCAAGCATAGACTATTTAGTTTCCCTATTAACAAAGTTTTCAACATAGCTTTTGAAGACATGTTTAATCTAAGGGTTTCCATACTATCTCCTTTGTACATACAACTTTTAAAGTTACAATTTTATTATTAACAATGTTATATCCCAATATAAAAAGATGTTTACAGTACAAACTGAAAAAATGTACAGAATAGAAGAAAAGTGTTGTGACTTTTCTAATGTATATCATAACAACTTTAGTTATAAATTATACTTTTTATTATGGATTGTAACTTGTAACCCAGTACATTTTTCTCTTCTTTTTTTCCTTTTTTTGTGAATGGAGTATGGGAGGTGGTCCCCTTAATAGTGGAATCTTACTAAATCCAACCTTGTCTCTTCACTTACATAAACAGCAGGCAAACACGCAATTCCAATTGCTTCCACTGAAACGTCCTTGTTCTTGTAAGTTTTGATCATCATATTCCATTTGTACCATCATTTTCCTTTTCTATTTGCTTCTAGTCAACTTCTATAATTCTATTTATCAGCATCAAATATCGTTTTGACTTCAATCATCACACTTTATTTTGTTTGCATAATTTTGTTCTAAACTTTACAGCTAGGGCTAGAAAATTAAATTAAAATAGCCACAAACTGTTGTTATGTACTGTTCTGTTTATTGTTTGGGTCATTCACAACTGCACAAGGAAGAAGATATATTTTACTCTTTCTGACACCAACACAAGTAAATTAAAGAAGCCTTGTGTCTCACGTGGCTGAGACATTTCATTCATCATCATCATCATTCATCATATAGTAGGAAAAAGTTCATGTGATCCATTATTACCCGCGAACAACATATAATAATAGTCAACAAAAGATGTGGAAAATCTTAGGAGAATATATATCACCTTCTATTATATTAAGGACAAGTATAATGAGACAATGAGAATATTAAGCAATGTGAACAATAAATATGTCGGATGTTCAATTCAATATGTATGCAGATGACTATATTGATTATTCTTAATTGGATGGTTATTTTTTTATTCGATTTACTTATATACAGTTAACAATGGATGGATGTTCAATTCACTAGATGTGCGAATGGTTATCCTAATGTTAAGATTTAAAAGATAATTTAGGGTGGAGCGTTTTCTTACTTTATTGGGTCAATTTTAGAATCCATTGTTTACATATTGTTTACAAAAGTCATTGTCTACTTAGCAAAACCGTTATATTAATTCTAAATGAAAGCAACAAAATAGTTAAAAATGGAAAATATATTGATTCATTGATAACCATACAAGGTAAGGTTACAAATAATAAAATGAGTTGAAGTTCTGTGTGTACATTATTGTGCTCACAATTAAGCACCGACTTGAATTTACTCCAACATGCGTGAAAAGCTAGGATGCAACAATGACCCTCCCAATAACTTCTTAATGGTGGCGAGGTTCTCTTCGCCGTAGAACTTCGGAATCTCCCTAGACACTGTGACATGGTGTCTAAAGTTTTTGTGAAGAAAATCAAAATCAATTTTGCATGTATGGTGATCAAATTTTGGTTACATACATTGGTAGAGTTTTGAGGGAAGACCATCAAAAATTTGTTTAAAGTTTGATCAAATGGTTAAGATGTTTGAACATGCATAATAATTTTGGATGTGAAGGTAAGAAATTGAAATTTTGTATTCACATACATGTGTGTGTTTGGTAGGTATGTATGTTCAGTGACTTGGTTGTATTTATATTGGAGACTTGTATGAATACAATTTGTGTGTTCATATTTTTGTATGTTTGGTGGCTTCATTGGTGCATATATAAAGGCTTAGGGTTTGATGTTTCATAATCAAGCATTCTATAATGTAGTCCATGGAGTTAGAGACCCATTGGGTGTAAGAACTCTTTGGTTAGAATTTTAGAATTCTTCGACATTTGTATTTTTTATACCAAGTTTATTTGTTGGTCTCTCTTTGGTTAGAGAAGATTTTTGTCAGTCTTGTGTGTCTTCTCTTTGTTTTTGGTCAAAAATATTTGTTCTTATTTACTTCTCTTAAAAGTTGAGACTATACACCATTTGATTTAATACTGATAAGTATTTTGGATGTATTTAAGATTTATGTTTATTTAAATGTTTGATCATCTATTTGGTATTTCACTAGAGATTTTGATTTAGGTATTGTCGTGTTGTCACCTATTTGTATCTTTGATATATTTTATAGTAAAATATTTATTTATCGTTTTTGTTCGTGGATGTAGACTTTAAGTTGAACCACGTTAATTCCTCGTGTCAAATTCTGCTAAATTCTGCTTTCGTTAGCTCTTGTGTGCACTCTAGTCACAGTCTAAAATCTTAACAAGTGATATTTGATTTTAAAATTGAGTTTTGGACTAATTTTATTTTAAAGATATTTGACACAATAAAAGATTTATGAAGATAATATTTTGGAGATGATTTTGAATATTAACTAATATGATTAATTTTGTATGAACCTTTGTTTTGACCGGAGTTTTGTGAAGTCAAATTTGAATCTATTAGCAAGTTAATTTTGATCAGACAATGGTGAAAAATACAAAAGGTGATCCAATCCAAAGGTTTATCAGCAATATGAAAATATATCGTACTTTATAGTTAGAATAAAATACATCATAATAGAATGGAGGTGGTTGTAACATCCTATCATTCATTGTCTTATGTTTAATTCATAATTTAAGTATAGTTTGGTGTTACAATTTAAGTTGGGATATAAAATACTTATATATATATTTAGAAAAAAATATTATACTAAAAGTCTGTAAAAAGATTTAAAACTCGAATAAAAGATAATTCGTCAATTGTTCACATTCGAAAGTAAATATAAATGCGTCAGAAACATATATAATCAAAAGCTCAATGGAAGAATAATAGTAAAGAGACATATATAAGTATATATAAAAGTAACATCCAGTCTCGGTTCGCAAAAATTAGGCCGGCTAAAGTTACAACAGTAAAACAGTTAGATATACATAACTTATCTCTCCAAAATACATCATAAGTCTCTAAAGGCAAGTCTTTAAAACAAAAACATAATATAAGAGTTTCCAAAAGAATGAGAGAGTCTAAAATTAAAGCAGAATAAAAGGTCTTCTTCACTGTCCTTTCAGATAAACCTCACGTTCACTGAGAAGCGCCGAAACGTGCATCTGAAATGTAATAATTCTTGAAATGGGTGAGAACATCATCTCTTACGGGGTGTTCAATAGGGCAATAATTCCAAATAGAAACTATGTATAACCACATGAACCCACTAGGCACTTATAATCTCCAATCATTCAAGGTTCAAGCCTAGGGTTATTGCCAATCTGATTTAAGGTAGGTAAACTAAATGTCAACTATATTAGTAGTCATTAAATCTCATTTTTTCCTTATACAAATCATCATCTCTTTCAATGTCATGATTATTCATTTCAGTATTCAACCCTTCTAGGTTTATAGTCTCTACCAATTATTATTAACAACATTCAGTCTCAACAGTCTTAGTAAATCTCAACAGTCTCAATATGGGTTCTCAGTTATACTAGTATTCTCAAATTCTCAACCCGGAGGGATCGGAGTGGGGCAGACCACTGCATCTACCTAGGGAACTCACATGTCAATTAGTATTCATTTTCATCATCCACTCATTTAATTATTATCATCTCATTAACAACAGCCCTTAGCATCAACTGACACCAGCATGAGAAACATCTCAATTGTTCAAACACATACAAAGCAATACAAGGAATATACAAGTAGAAAGAACAAATAAAGCAATTAGGTCAAGTATCATGTAGGTACATTTAATCAAGAAGACAAGTCAAATACACGATGCACACCCAATCAATACACACAAATACAAATGATGTATGCTTGTTCTATGGTCAATGAGCTCATCTGTCGATTATACACAGCCAAATCTGACACATCCAGTAGCTAACCCAGACATACATTGTCTCTCTGCTGCGCATCTCCAGAAAGCATATAATCAAGGGAGTGTGTCCTACCACCTTCTTCTGGAGATAAATACCAGGGAGAATCTTATCGGCGGATTAGTGCTCTACCACCTTTCCCTGGTGAGGTCGTGCCATACAGATCGGGGGATTAGTGTCCTACCACCTTACAGATAGAGAGAGAATGTGGGAGAAAACATCAAGGGGATTAGCGCCCTACCACCTTCCCACATCCCTCAAAACATAATTAACGAGAATGTGGAAAAATAAATTGGGGGATGAGTGCCCTACCACCTTCCCCATATTCCTCAAAACACAAGAGATGGAATCCTTCATCTTCAACTTGCCTTTCTGTGAGCGGAATCAAACTACCGTCCTCACCTCCAACCAAAAAACTCAATTATCAACCGGGAGCAAATGGGACAAAATCACGATCCTTGCATTCACCCCAGAAGCTCAAATACCAACTGGGAGCAAGCGGAACGAAACCACAATTCTTGCGTCTACCCCAAAAGCTCAAATATCAATCAAACTCATTCTTATTATCCTCTCGAATCAATTCAATCTCCTCATTAATTCATATCATCTCCTACTCATTATCCACTTGAATCATTTCAATCTCACCATTCAATCATCTAATCCCCTTTTCATTATCCTCTCGATCAACTCAATCTCATCATTCAATTATATAATCTCATTCTCATTATCTTCTCGAATCAACTTAATCTCATCTTTCAATCATAAAATCTTGTTCTCATTTAATTTATTTATTAGTTGTTAATTAATTATTTAGTATTTTGTAAAATTTTACAGTGGTAGAACGTGTGAATAAGATGTTAATAGAGAAAGCTCGGTGCATGTTATTTGATGCTGGATTAGGCAAACAATGTTAGGCAAAAACTGTGAGATATGCACAACATCTTGTTAACCGTTTGTCATCATCTGCAATCAATGGTAAAACACCATTAGAAGTATGGTCTGAAAAACCTACAACTGACTATGACTCTTTATGAGATTTAGTTTTGGAGTGAAAGGATATTGTCTTTGATGTCCAAAAACAAAGAAAATCATAGTTAGCAGGAAAGTACATTTGATGAATCCACCATGTTGAGAGCAAACAAAGAAGAGATTGATAGTAGTTCAAATAAAATGGAGTATACATTGAAGAAGGTTGAGTTTGAGTAGCTAAATGTTAGCCCACTTAAAAGCACACCAACTGAACCTATATCACTCAAGTGGAGCCAGTTGAAACGGCCGAATTACCTGAAAGTTTTTTTACTGTAGTTAGAATCAATTGTAGTTAGCTGACCAAGACAAGAAACTTATAAACCTACACGATTTGTCAATATGGTGGCATATGCAGTTTCTGTAGTTGAATAAGTTCTATCCAATTTTCAAAAAGTCATTCAGAGCTCAAAAAATGAAAGGTGGAAGGAAGCCATGGAAGAAGAGATAAAATCTCTTCAAAAGAACAACACTTGACAGTTCGCATAGCTACCAAAGAACAAAAAGGCAATTAGATGTAAATGGGTGTTTACAAAGAAATAAGAATTTCCTGATAAAAATGATATTCGCTACAAGATAAGATTGGTAGCCAAAGACTATGCTAAGAAGAAAAGAGTCGACTATAATGATATATTTTCTCTAGTCGTGAAGAGTGTTGACTGACTATGTAAAAAGAATTCCATTAAAAAAAGTGTTTTTTCATATGTCTTTCATCACCATCAATGCTCTACATTTTGCTGTAAGAATTCCATTTTTTTTTAATTTTTACTACTATGCCACTTGATTGTATGTCCCTAAGAGAAATGGGATTCTTCTTTAAACTCGACATGTATCGAACATCCTCCAGTATTTTGGTGAATCTGTCTTGATTCCTCAGTTTGATTGAACCTATCTCAGCTGTCTTACGTAGAATATTATTTTTCATGTAAACAACCTCACCTTTTTATTCTTTAAAGTCCAAGAACCATTCTAAAATCATCTTTAAAATCAAACGTTATATTTATTTTTAAATATGCTAATTATTCATGTCAAATTTAACTGTAAGAAAATATTAAATTTATTTTAAATTAAAATAAAATACTTAAAACGATAATTTCTAAATTAAAATTCGGTCCAAAATATTTATTTTTAACGGTAATTTATTTAAATACTTATATATATATATAGAATTAAATTAAACCACTACACTAAGATACTATAAAAATAAGATAATGATTTATACTATCTTTAATTAATTTTATTTCAGCATTCGATTCCAATGAAGAATAGCTTTGTCTGATATTTAATAGGGGTGTACATGGACTGAGTGAAACCGGATTTAATGTGACTCAGACTCGACCTGAAATATATCGGGTCTATTTATTAGATTCGAACCCGACCCTAAACCCGATGAAACCTATATACTTTTGTGGCACGATTATATCGGGTAAAAACCGAGCCGTTAACATTACATTAATTTGATACCTTCTTATAAGCTAGCATGTGAAAATATCCAAATTTCTAAGACTCAAACTATTATTTGACATCGTAAAATTCACTTAGAAAAATATAACAAGAACCAACTCTTCTCTAAAATTAAAGCATAACCATAATCAATACTAATATTGTCTAATAACACCAAATATTTAAATTAATACAAATAACACAATATTATGCATTAATTAGTCTAAAATCTTATGCATTTTAAACATAAAATATTAACTTATAGTCTTATAATAACTAATAACACAAAATATTAAGGTTTACAATACTTAAATTCCACATAAAAATAGTCATCATTCATCATTAATAACACAAAATATTAATTGTGTATGATGACCGGGCCACCGGGTCGAATTCGGGTGACCCGAGCCATGGCCTGGATCTGATTCGAAATAATGACCGGGTCTATTTTTAAGACCCTTACCCGACCCTAGACCCGGTAAAATTACAATAAATTAGTCTATAAAATATTCGAGATCGAGCTGGATCTTTGAGTCGGGCCGGACTATGCACACCCCTAATATCTAATAATGCTTAATTATATTAGGGATTATTAAAAAAGAAAAAAAAAGCCGAACTGGTGTACCAATCGTGTCGTTTATATTAACCGAAAAAGTGTTACAATAATAAAATGAGTTGCAGTTACTGTGTGTATTGTATGTGCTCACAACTAAGCACCGACTAGAATTTACTCCAACATGCGTGCATAGCCACTGTTACATTGTAGATCTGGCAACCTGAAAAGTTTTCAGTTTCAGCAATACTTCGTCACTCTTCATCATACTAAATTACTAACATCAAATTTTAATTTATTAATATAAAAATATTTAATAACAAAATAAAATGAATCTAATTTTGATATACTGTTAGTATAAAATAACTACATCTTATATATATTAATTGCATAAATAATTATTTAAAAAATAGTTATGATTGTACGATTATGTAAAACGTTTTACACTATATATTAATATATAAAAATTAAACTCAAATAAAATTTGCTAATAATTTTTTTTATCTTTCTAATATTACCATTTTTAATAGGGTAGTTCTTTTGTGGCCAAGGTTATAGTGGCTAAAAATGGCTAAATTTTAACTGACCAATAAACACATGACATGTGTAGAGTTGGGTAAAAATTGTTAGTTAGAGTGATAGGCTTTATTGTTAGTAAGTAGTAGGGCAAAAGAGTAAATAGAAGGACCAAAATGATGTGTATATCATGTGGGCCTTTGTTTTAAAGAAAAAAATCTGTTAATATTTTTTAAGTGGATAATTCTAAAATTTTAATGGTTGGGTTTTAGTGTGAAAATCTATTATAATGTTAGATCAATAAAAGGTCATCATGAACTATTAATAGTGAGAGTAATTTAAAAAAAAAACAAGAACTAAATCATGCAATATTTATGTGAGCTCTTATTATTAATGTATTTGTGGCATGAATTATATGAGAGTATAAATTTATAAAGTGTTAAAATTTTATAAAAAAATATTTTTATTTTGAATAAAAATAACTATTAAACAGTATTATTGATATTATTATAGTTCTTCAAAGAAGAAACTTTTGGAAATTGGTAATTTTTAGTAGTTTTGTTCATTTTTTGGTGAATATCAATACTAAATTATTTTTAATAGATAAATTTTATTAATTTATATGTTCAAACTCTAAAAATTTTGAATGCAAATGGTAATGATTTATGTGTATGTGCACAATTTTAATAAACATATGTGTAAATTGTATGTTTATTGTGTACAAAATCTCTATAAATATAAGTACAAATTATTACCAACTAAGTGCGACAAAAAATGATAATACTTGTTAGTCATATAGCACTGCTCTTATTAAAAATCTTCATAATAGTTTTATTAATAAGATTTACTTTTTTAGTTTGTGAATCCACTAAAGCAGGCATCCGTAAATCTTAAATTCATAATGTCATACCTTCTATAATTTATTTAAATAAATTAGTTGAAAATCAATTATACCAGATTGTCTTAAAACTGAATTCACTTTTAATTTTGTTTTTTCTCTTAATATTTATATAAAACGTGGTCCTTGTATAAAATTTTAAAGAAATAAATATAAAATCTGCAAAACCACCACGATTTGTGAAGTAAATTTGTTAGTTTTTATCAACGTTTATGGTTTTTTACGATATTAATTTGTTAATTTTTATTTAACTAAAAATTCTTTGTTTTTTTATTTGTATATCCATGATTATACATATTATTTGTTAATTCCATGATATAAATTTTAAAACTAAAGAAGAAATGGGCATTGACAAGCAGAAAACGTAAAAATATAAAATAAAAAGAGTCATTCGTATTTTCTTAGGATATTCATGTAAAATTACGATAAAAGATATTTTAATCATCATAATAGTGTACAAAATATTTTTGTATTTAGATTACCAAAGACGGATCTAGAATTTTTAATATGGACGGGTAGAATTATAGGCAAATTTTTTAATTTATTTTTTAGATTTTTTTATTACATAAAAGTAATTTAGGAATAATATATAGTTATTGAATTGATTTTAACCAAATATAAAAAAAATCTTATAAATTATTTTTTATAATATCATTTTTGATATGACAATTACATAAAAGAGACAACAATATCGATAATATATTATAAAATTATAATTGACCAAAAATTTATAGTGTATTTAGTTACAAAAATTATTAATTAAAATTACTTAAAAAAATCATAAATTATTAATTACTTGAAAGGTATAATACTGTTATCAAATATAAGATACGAATATTAAAATAAAATGATAGCTAGAACTAAATAAGTTAAGATAAAAAAAAGTTAGGTTTATTTTGTTTTTTTTTTTTAAGAATGTAAAATTAAACGTAAAACTGAGTATTTTTTTTTACAAGAAAATAACATTTAAGATACACAATATAATTATCAGAACATAATTCTGTAAGTCATTACTAATATTTTATATAATAATATAAATGTTAAATATGTTATTATTAAAAGAACAAATAATTTTTCTTAAAAATAGATATAGAGATAAATATATAAAAACTAATTTGATAAGTATAAAAACTTGAGTGTATGATATTAAATTGGTTAAGTAAAAAATATTAGAGATCTAAATAATTAAGATATAAATCCATTACATAATAAAAAAATAATATATATATATAAAGCTACTAAATTACATAATATTTTTTATTTCCTTAGACATATATTCCATATGTAGACATAGTTTTTTAAAATTTTTAGATGGTCGAGGCCGCAACTATCTCCTACATGTTACAATAAAAGATAAAAACAGAATAAAAATGAATAAAAACTGAAATTCATATTTTGTATTTGACTGCAACTCAAATAAAATTACATATCTACAAACATATAAATTTAAACCATAAATTTCGTTTTCGAAAAAAATAACCTATATATAACCTTCTAACGTGATATTTCAGTATAAATTTTTTATATTTTAAATTTTAAAATAACAAATAATTATATTAAAAAATTTTATAAAAATCTAGCCAAATTTATATAGTACGATTTCTAAAAATATTACGGCATAGCATTAATAAAATTATTATTTCTCTTTTAATAATAATAATAATATAAATAATAACAAGAACATAAATAATAATAACTATGATAAAATTAATGATACTATTTAATAGTTATTTTTATTCAAAATAAAAATATTTTATTATAAAATTTTAATATTTTATAAATTTATATTCTCATATAATTCATGTCACAAATATATTAATAGTAAGAGCTCACATAAATATTATATGATTTAGTTCTTATTTTTTTAAATTACTCTCACTATTAATAGTTCATGATGATCTTTTATTGATCTAACATTATAATAGATTTTCACACTAAAATTCAACCATTAAAATTTTGGAATTATCCACTTAAAAAATACTAACAGATTTTTTTCTTTAAAACAAAGACCCACATGATATACACATCATTTTGGTCCTTTTATTTACTCTTTTGTCATACTACTCACTAACAATAAGGCCTATTGCTCTAACTAACAATTTTCACCCAACTCTACATATGTCATGTGTTTATTGATCAGTCAAAATTTAGCCATTCTTAACCACTATAACCTTGGCCACCAAAGAACTACCCTTCTTAATATAGCTAAGATGTATTACTACAATAATTTTGTTTGTTGTTAAGTTTTTAAATCATGATTATAACTTGAAAAAATGTGACACAAATTTTTAAGAGAAATAATAACATAATATAAATATGCATGATATCACAAATTTTATGACAGAAAGATTTACTGTTTCTAAAAAAAAAAGGAATCCTAGTATAAAAAAATATAAAATTTATATGCAAACTCGTAAAAGAGATTTCAGCTTAAATTTTTAGAAAAACTAATTTTACGAATATTAAATATAAATATAAAAATAAAAAATAATATAACCTGCATTTTTTATTTTTATTTTTAGTTCTAATATTTGGGTCCTAATTATATGCAACAAACGCATGCTGCCTTACGATGTTAATTTAATGGTAGAAACTCAGGTGCAATCGACTTTACGTGAAATTAATCGGTGAGAGCCGTTAGATGAAAATTAGTCAAATTAGTCAAATCATCCGACGGCTCTCAATTATCAAATTAGTCAAATCATCTGAGTTTCCACCTAACTTTATAGTTTAGAAAATTTAAATTGATCTACTAATTAATTTACTAATCTGTTTAAATAAGTGTTGAGTATTCGAATCATATTTTGTATATGCAGTAATTTATTAGCCAATTATAAATTTTTAATAAAATTTAGATCTATGACAAATTAGTTATTAATTTGTCAAATTAGCCATACTAGAAAAAAAGAAGTTAATAGTATTGGAAACAATAAATTAAAGAATCTTAATTAATAGAACATAATAAGCAATTAATTAATTTGTATACCACATATAAGACGTTATGAATTGAATAATTAACGTGAGATTAGAATGAAGTGTAGAATTAGGAAGTGGCATAATTATTATTTAGGGGAAGAGTCCGTGCGGGTCTTAGGGAGGAAGAAGATGAGCATTGACCAAAGCTTAAGTAGCAGAATTGACACTGACACAATAAAGCTTTCTTTCGAAGTCTTCAATCAATGCCGTTTGAATCTAGCTGTGTGCGATGGAGCCTCATTATGGAACCAAACTAGGTCCTTTTCCAACTTCAAGTTCCAACTCTACTACCTTTCTTTGCTTTCCATCTCATCATTTATTCCTAACAATAAATTAAACATCATAATCATATTATTACATTTTCATATAAACTTTAAGATAAAATATAATTTTACAATCTAAAGCTCAAAATATATATTTGTTCAAAATCGGAAAGATTAATTTAAATAATTTTTTATTCTTATAAAAAAAATCATTTTTATAATTCTTTTTTGTTTATTTTACATTTAAAAGTTATTTATTTTAGTTTTGGTCATTATTAGTTTGTTTACACTTTGTCATATATGTATTAATTTACATATTAATATTTAAGATTTATAGATATATATAGTATATGGATTTCGCTAAGGAGACAACGGATTATTTGTACAATGTGTACAATGGGCTATTGAGTTACAAAATGAACATTCCCCATACTATTTAGAATAACCATTCGAGTACTAGGGATAATAAATATCTTCCCAAGAGATTAAACTGATTTTGGAATTCACAAAAAATCGAACTCTTGACCTTTCGAATTTAGCACTCTAATACCATGTTATGATACCACTCATCCCAAAAATTTCAGCTATTGATGAAAAAAGATAACACTAATAGTTATATCTCTAATACTCCATAAATCTTCATTGTATACATTGTACAAATATTCCATTGGCTCCTCATACTTTTCCATAGTATATATATGAATAAAACTTGAATTCAAAATATGATTAAAAATATCAATTAGGTGAACTTATCATCTTTTTAAAGTAAAATAATTGCATGACTATATAAAGCATTATATAAGGAGTTTTTTATGAATGTGGCATCTAATTATTGTGTTTGATAGATGGAAAAAATATAAAGACAGTTAAATAGTGATAGGACCAACAAAAATTATATTCATATCTTTGTTCTCAACTTTTAAATATATATATAATTAAATAAAATTTCTGAAAAATATTTTATTTATTTTTGTATTTTTATTAACGGATCTACCGACCAAGAATGCAAAATAAATTGAATATGCAATGTGCTCTTGGTTTTGGTTCAACATGCACTCGATTACCATGCACCACCACAATAACACGATGTTCTTATTATATCTCTCCTTTTTCCTTTTTTTTAAAAAAAATAATTACTATGTTGCCTAACTAAATTATCATTAGTTCATGTATATAAACTCAAACATATAAATCAGATGATTATTAAGTAACTAATAATAAGGTAGTGGGATTTGTAATATAAGTTGTTGATATTTATATTCAATTCGAATAGTAGCATACATATAATATATAGGAAAACTTTCAAATGTATCAGTACACTCGTATTTTAATAATTTTTAACTGTTAATCTTAATTATAAAAAATATATATAATATATATAGTTAAAATCAATGATAAAAAATCAATAAAACACTAATATATCGATATACTTAAAAACTTTTTTAATGTATATAGAATAACTCGTAATGCAAGACGGAAAAAAGTAAAATCGAACATTAAATTAAATAAGTAAAATATAAAATCATAATAAAATTTTAAATCGTGAAATTATTTGATTTAACAATTTTTTTTATTTTTTAATTTATTTAAAATTTTAAAATTAAATAGAAAATTTAACTGCTATATATCATCAACAACAACAAAACTGGTCCAAAAGAGCAATCATGATGGCTAGTGGCCACAACAGACGGTCACACACACTCACACACACTATAATATATTCTATATTCCATTTTAAGAATTCAGTAGCACTATCCGTCTCTACAGCTCGCGTGCACGTAAAGGGATTTAACTTTCCTATACAAAACGGACAATCTATGTATATCTTCTGTTTATTGTTAGCTACAGAATTAGATATTATTCAATTTCACTCAAATGGAAATTTTTTTTCTAACTTTGTTGAATCGTATTGCGTAGATTGTTACTAACGGAAGAAGGTAACATACCATAAATATAATGGAAAGATGCTTTGATTAATGGAGTGAGATTTTGATATTTTAAAAAATTATATTATTATCCATCTCAAATAATAAATTATAAAATAATTTAACTATGATTAAGATAATGACCAATTAAAATGTGACACATCATGAAGGGTAAGTTATATGTTATTTTAGAAAGAGTCGAGTAGAATTCACTTATATATATATATATATATATATATATATATATATATATATATATATATAACTAAGGTACAAAGGTAGAAAACAAAAAAGTAAACATACATACTCTGTTATGAACAAGTGGGTGTAGTAAATAAATAAGTCAAGGACCATATGCATTACATTTTTCATCATTTTTTTAATATATATTTAATTTCTTTTGTCTTTTGTTTATCAACCTTAGATAAATTCATCAATCTGATATATATATATAATGAGAAACACTACATCAAAACCACCAAATACGCGGTATGGGACGATCTTAAATCGCTGCTAAATAGTTCTGCGACAGTTACTCACTCGTAGCTAAATTGGGTACCACTAAATGATTTAGTGCTATTCATTTTGTTATATCTATATGTCTTGATATGTAACATCTGTCATAGAAATCTGAATTAATAAAAAAAAATGAATGATTTTATTTTTAATAATATAATATCGACAGTGATCTCTATGGGTATAAATACTCTTCTCTATTTTCTGTAATTCTCATAATCATCAATAATAGTTTTCATTCACAAAAGTTCAATTTCCGTATTCAATCTTTTACCTCAGTTCTTCTCCCTTAACCGTTAAAACCATTCATCATAACTAAAAAAAGGTTTATTTTAGATATGAACAATGTTTGACTTTGATTCAAGTTGTTTTTTTAACTTAATTGTTCTTAATTTTAGTGTTTGATGCATAAAGTGGTGATTATCAACGTATGAGTTATTATATTAGAGTCTCTATAATCTTCTAACAATTTGATTAATAATGTCAAACTTGTTTATACAAATAACATTGTCTTTTTTAAATTAAGTTTGCAAAATTAAACATTTTAAACATCTTTTTTATTATTTTAGTTAAATGTTATTGATATGTTTGAGAGTAAAGCGATAATTAATTAAGTTTTTAAAAATTTTGACTTGGAACTAATTACTTTTTGAACATAAAAGTACTAATTTAGTCATCTATAATAATAAAAAATGAACACGTAAAATTTTTCTATCAATTTATCACGTAAAATTTAATAGTATTACTTACATGTACTGTTAACTATTATGACATGTCTATTCATAAAAGATCGTTATGTAAATAACAATTTTTATAGTAAAATTTTATCTATTTGCTAAGATTCATGATAAATAAAAAATAATTGATAAATATTAGATGCAAATTTAAAAAATAATAAATATCTACTGTCCAAAACTATATGTGACAACAATGGAACACGAATCACAATAAATAATAAAATATATAAATAACTTTGTTTTGTTTTATACTGTTCATTGATAAAAACAACATTTGAGTTCACTTTCTCGATTTAAAACAACATCATTAGCCGCTGGTATATCTTAGAATGGATTATAATTTATTTGACGAATATAATGTTATGCATATAATTTTCAGCTTATATGTCACTTTTATTAGAAATTATTATATTCAACTTATTAGTGTGTAATTAAATTACTAATTAATGTGTATATATAAATTACTAATAAATTCATTATTTATTATTTATTAAAATTACACACACACATATACAAGTCATGAATTCCCACGGTCATGATCAACCATGTTTTTTTTAGATACTCAATCAAGCATGTTTAGTGAACTTCCAATTATTATTATAATTTTATTTTAGTATTATGTCTAAGTAGGCTATTAAAAATAAAAACAATTAAATTTAAAGTTTAGTAATTAAATCTTATAAATTTCATTTAATTCTATATGATTATTTGTTCAATTCTTGTAATAATTTTCTCTTATTTTGGTATAACGGAAGAAAAAATTTAAATTTAAATATTCGTATTATTATATATTAATTTAAAATATGATATTATCTAAATAAATATTTGATTCTTATAAAATGGTGTTTTTTTAAATTTTGATCTCTATAAATTCCTTTTTTAATTTTGGATCAATAAAATTTTAAAAATTTTAATTTCTATTGTTAAATACTAAGATAACAGCCTAAATACTAATTAGGTAATAATAACTAATATTATATAATATAAAAATGTTATTTAAACCCAAAAGGATTGTCCCGCAAAGCGTGTAGGTGACTTAATGAGTGTTTGGTGAAGTTTTCTGTGTATTTTTCCTCATCAATTAAGTGAGTGTTTGATGAAATTGGTAAAATGAGAAGTCGCTTTTCATTTCAGAAATTTGTAAATGACATCATGTTCTTTTACATCAACACAGCTTTCTGACCATACAGGTTATAGGCAGAACAGTGTAAAGGCATTTAAAACTGATCCTTTTTTTTAATTATTTTGTAATAAAAATAATAATAAAAAATTTGCACTGCCAGATATTTGGGCTACCAATATTTGATCTACGTCTGCAATGACGGCAATAATTGGAGGGAACCAAAATTATGAACCCAAAAAAATCTATAATTATTAAGTTTGTACCATATATATATGGATCACAATCACAATATGACAAAAAGAATCACATAATTTGGTCAATTATGAATATATTGTACAAGACAAATTTGATACTATTATTCTAACTTATCTAATAACAAAACCCAGATTGAAGCAAAGTAGAATGAAGATGGAAGAGGATGATATATATATATATATAAATCCAAATTAATGAAAAATAAATAAGAGTAGTTCAGAGGTAGTCAAAGTTTGATGAGCTTAATTAATGGAGGATCAAAGGGACTATGCGTACACCATGTGAATGAGAGCCACTTGCATTGCATTCCCGTTCAAGAATGCGTAAAATAATCTTCATTTTATTTTTGTTTCCACTTAATTTAAGATTTGTTTGGATGAACTATTTTAAAAAAAAAATTTTAAGTTATTTTTTTAAAAAAATTTATGAAAATATAAAAATAATTTTATGTTTGGTATTTCATGTAAAAATATTTTTTATTTATCAATTATATTTAGATATAATAATATAAAAGTACTTTTTTGTTTATTTACTACATAAAAATTATTTTTTTTAAAGAAAACAGATTTTTTAAAAAAAATACAAATTACAGCTTTCAAAAAAAGATATTTTTTTATTTTTTTAATATTTTTATTCTTACTATTAAAAATTTGCCAAATACATTAAAAAATAAAAAAAAATATTTTTTTATTAAAAAAATATTTTTTTTTATCAAAATAATGCCGCCCAAACAAGCACTTAATATTATTACCGCGTCCCTTTGTTGATAACACTTCAAATTTACGGCCATGAATTACATACTTTTTAATATTATTGTTATTTAATTAAAACAAGATTCAGCCATCCATTTTAATATATGGTTTAAACATATTTGCTAAGAATGTAAAAAAATGAAAAAAAGAGGGTGATGTAGTAATTACTAATTAATATTTTAAAAAAAAACTTAAAATCCGTATCCTTTTCAACAAATATTTCTTCAATTTAATTTTTTTTATATATCTACAAAATATTTAGATTGTATAAATTTTTTTTTAAAATAAAATACAAAATAAAAACGAATTCTTATCTCAAATTTCAAGAAGTAAAAAAAATTTAGGGAGTAATTTTTTATAACCAATTTTAACCATTTTTTGTTTATTCTTAAAATAATTTTTTTAACTCATATCGAGTAATATTAGAAACCTAATGATATTTGTTGTTTTTGATTAGCAGTTAGCTAGCCAACAATATTTAAAAATATTAATTTAAAATATATTAGTAAACTATTAAACTAAAAGTATTAGGTTAAATAGTTGAAGATTAAAAGTACTAATTAATATAAAATAAAATTATTAGCCATTAATTTTTTTTAATTTTTTATCTACACTTGTAAATCTAACTTCAATTCTTAACATATTTCCTCTCTCAAGCATATTTTGTATACACAAAAATTCAACCACATCTTATGAAAAAGTTTCATTAACCAAAAGGGGACAATGTCCCTGCTCATTTCATTTTATTCTTAGAAATTGAATATAAATTTTATATTATATCAGTCCTTTTTAAAATATTTGTTTTAAAATTTTTTTTATTGCGAAATAATTTTTAGTGCCCTCTGAATTCAATTTGGCTCCATTTGGTTGATGTATATGATGAGATATAGACACAGAGACACAGATATTAAAGACATGGACATAAAATATTTGTGTCTATGTATTGTGTTTGGCAAAAATAAGAAATAAGACACATGTATTTGAAAAAGACTGAATTATCCTTCATTCAACCACAAATTTTACCACCATTAATACACCTATTATTCCAAACAATGCATGCCATCACCATTAAATTTTTATTTCTTCTAATAATTTTTTATTTCTTCTAATACCATCTTAAATTATCATTTAAATATTAAATATATAATTGTTCTTGAAAAAAATAAAAAATTAAAGCTCAGAATTTATCAAAGATTAATCAAAATTTAAATAAATAAAAAAATTAAATGTACAATTTTTTTTTGAAAAAAATAGAAAAATAAATTTAGTTGTAGAATCTAAAAGAGAAAGAGAAAAAAAAAAGATTTGGGAAGATAAGAGGACAAATTTTAAAAACTTAATAAGGGTAAAAGAGTAAAAAATTAGTGTCTCACAAATTGTGTCTCAGTGTCTCACCAAATTGGAGGTACACAAATTTAGTGTCTCCGTGTCCATCCATGTCCTCCCGTGTCCTTCGAAAATCTGTGTCTCACCAAACCAAACAGCAGACATGTGTCACCGTGTACTACTGTGTCTATGTCTCAGTGTCTATGTCTCTCAAACCAAACGCTACCTTTAGGTCTGCTTTTGACTAATCAACCATTTATATATAAAATATATGATATAATATAAAATATACATCAAAATAAATAAAATAATATATAATTTAATAACTTATTTTTAGTTTGTACATTATATTTTTGTATTTATCTCTCTCAAGACTTCAAACAAAATCATCATTGACTTGAATATTTTATTTCACTTTAGAATTTTTTTGCAATAGGATTTTGAATTTTTTCTAGTATATGATTCTAGACAATCATATTAGTTATGCATAAAAAATAAATCAGTCATATAAATTAAAATACATATTAAAATATAAATATATATATTAAAAATAACTTAAATAATATATATAATGATAAATTTTTTATTTGTACATAATATTTTAAAATTTAAATATTCATTTGGATGTTAATATGAGTCAATTAAAAAAAAAACTAATATTAACCGTAAAAAAAGAAAATCTTGTATTTCTGTAATTCTATCTAAGATGCAATGTCCAAACATGCATTACTATATCCTAGTTGAGGAACTAACCAATGGTAGTTAAGACATGAACAATGTCTATCCTCCCTCTACAGTTTTCATATCAACAATTTATGGATATAAGAGAAGCCCCCCAAAAATAGTAGCAGCTATGCAACACAGGGTCAAATAAAATAACTAAATAAATAAATAAATAAATAAATAAAATGAGTCTCCTACCCCTAAGTGCACAAATTAAATTGTTTATGACACTCATAAATAATAACTCTCTCTCCTATTTAATCCTTCCCTTGAGGAGACACACAAACCTACCTTCCCTATAATTCTCACTCACTCATTTTCCATTTTCTTTTTCTCTCATCACTTTTCTTAACTCACACTCCCCTCTCCTCCTTAGCATGGATGAACAACATCATAAAAGGATCTTTGTTGTTCTTCATCAAGTGGTGGTGATTTTGTTGGTGATGGTGGTGGTGGTGGTGGGACCAAGTAGTTGTGTTAAAGGAGGAGAAGAAGAAGATAGGATCTTGGAACTTCCTGGTCAACCAAAGGTGTCTTTTCAACAGTTTTCTGGCTATGTTACTGTCAACAAGGTTGCCGGTAGAGCACTCTTCTACTGGCTCACTGAATCTTCTCAAAACTCACTCAGAAAACCCCTTGTTATTTGGCTCAATGGAGGTTAGACATTAATTCCATCTTTTTCATTTTCAAATCTCTCTCAATTTAAGTTGATTATTATATTCAACCAAATTAATTTTCTTTAGCATTTTCAATTTTGACATTTTTTTTTGTTTATTAATTTAAGTGTGAGTAATTACTAATTAGCATGCATGCAAATTAAATAATCCAGATATTCATGGCTTTTGAATATATACTTGGGTAGTATATACTTAAAATCACTGTTATATCGCTTATTTATGGACATTAATGCCATCATTATTTCTTCTCATTTGGGTACTTTAAACCACATGAAAAATAATATACTGTTAAGAAAACAAAAAAATAACAGCTGAAATTATTTTTATTTAACATTCATTAATTATCGTAATAATTAATAAATATTAAATAAAATAATTTTTGAGTATTTTTGGCTAATATTTTTTTGTTATCAAACATTTTCGATAACTTAATTACTAGTTACTACTATGCCGACATATAATATAGAAGACACAAAATGTACAAAAATATTTTCTGAACTTCCTCTTCAATATGATGCTAGGTGAATTCTTGTGGAGGCATCTTTGTAAATTAAGTATATATGTATATATTTGGCCTTAGTCACACATACAAACAACAGTTGAATTTGATTTGAAAGATCAATGGAAACAATTATTCTTTTACATGTTATGTTACTTACTTTTTATTATTACCTTTAGATGTTACTCTCTTCTCCTTGTTTGATTACACCCTACTCCTGTGTCTCATAGACAATTAAGTGAGGCTAGCTCTAGAAGAATAAAATAAAAATAAAAATAAAATAAAATGCTTGGAGAAATGCATTAAATATTTTTTGGATACTGTAAAAGAAAACAAAAGAAAGTGTACGTAGAGCCCACATGAGTGGGTTGGCAATGGATAGGTTGGAATGATGACCTAACTAACAATGAATGGTACAAACCCAATGACCCATACACGACAACAATGTTACTAGTAAAAGAGAGACTTTTCAATGCTCTACTCTTCCCTTGGATTCTATTTATCAAGTAAAAATATACCAATAGAGAAATACAAACTTACAAACATATATTTTTTTTTTGTCTTTATTTTTAAAAACTATAGAATAGAAAGTATAAAAAATATTCTTTTAAAAACATTAGAGTGTACTTGTTTTTTTTTTTTTAAGATTTTCTATTTTCAGATTTTGTAAAAATAAAAAATAAAAAATGTGAATCAAAAGTCAAAACTTTGCATAACTATTTTTACACCTAACAAGGAGGAAAATATTTATCTAAGATAGTAACATAGTTTTATGAATTATGAATAAACTAGGCATGATATTATTGTATCAACACCTAATATTTTGTCCTAATAAAAGGGTTATGATAGGAAGCATCATCAAAGCAACACTCTTGCTCTTAATAATATTGAAGGTTTGTTCAAGTCTATGAGACTATGACTCTAGAATGTGTCTCTCACATTCTCTCTCTTCTGAAATCTATCTATATGTCTATGCTACACTTCACACTACACTACAATACAATAGTCACGCACGCATATACACACACGCGCATGCAGTTAATGCTTGAAAGCAACTAAAAACTAGCCTCATTAATGGCTTAATCAACCTCAGAGCCCTTATTTAAGGTTCTGTTAGCCGAGTTGTCAGCGCGTATTGGTGCACCATCAATGCAACCCTATTTTTAGTAGAGTTTCAGTGTATGTCTAACCCTAAAATAATCTTCTTATATATCTCCACTTTTTTCTTTCACAGAGAAGCCTTTGAATTCAAATGATAAGTAGTTCAAATCACCTTTGGAAATAGAAAATTAAGTTGCTACAGAAAATAGGTGAACTTGTGACAAAACTATCATAATTAAGAAAAAAGAATTTCTTTGGTGAAAAAGAAAGTTGAGTAAAAAGTGAAAATTATAGTTAAATTTTTTTAAAAAAAATATGCATTGCATATAATGTTTTTTTTAATATATTTTTTAGGAATTAACTAATATGTGTTCTCAACATATATAATAAATTTGCTATTAGTAAAATTTTTTTATTAAAAATATAAAAAATTCAAGTTTCTAATGCATTTGTTTTATTTTCATTAAATGAAAATATTTAAAACTTTTTACTAATGATAGACTTATCTTAATCTCTACTATACATGTTAGCTAAATCCTATTTTAAAGAAAAATAACTATATTTCGAAAAATTGTTTATTATTCCTTTCTTTTAACTTTTTTTTATATATTTGTGTTTTTCTTTAATTTTAAATGTAAAAATTATGTTAATCATCATTTTCTAAACTTTATTGTCTTTTATTAATCATGTATATTTATTTAAAAATGATATTTGTACACCAAAATCAGCCACTAAAATCAACTACCAATGCATTTGTGTATAAATACATGCGTAATTTAATTTATTTTTAAAGTGTATTAATATATTTATATTCCTGATGACTAATTTTAATGGTTGATTTTAATGTACATATGACATAGTTTATATTTATTAATGGAGTGCATTTTTTCATCATACTTCAATTTGTTACATATTCAATAATAATTCTTTGTGTAAGTATATATAGTTTGTTTACTAACCAGTTTCTTACCTATAACATGGAATGCATGTGTCTGAATCTTATTGTATTATTTATTTTACAAATTTATTAGCTGATCTGTATTTTCAATAATATTTTTTGAAAATTTTTAACGCATTCAATAAATTAAAAATGTAAGATGAAATATTTGTTTTTATAATACTCTTAACAATATATATCCTTATGGAAAATATTAGGTCCCGGTTGTTCATCAGTAGCATATGGAGCTTCTGAAGAGATTGGCCCATTCAGAGTGAATAGGTCTGCTTCAGGACTATACATTAACAAGTTTTCATGGAACTCACTCGCTAACCTCCTATTCCTCGAAACCCCCGCCGGCGTCGGCTTCTCATACACCAACCGCTCCTCCGACCTACATGACACCGGCGACCGCCGCACCGGTAGGGACCCTCCCCCTTCAATACACATTAATTACAACCACCATTCACGGTTCATGCATCTTTCATTGTTTGGTAGGCCATATAGAAGAAGTGATGATAAGATTAGGTTTTTATGATTGCCAAAAAATGAATAGCTGGATCAACTATAGCTTCACCAAATTAACTACTACTACTACTCTACTACTAACATCATTATCATTGTTACCATTATTTGATAATTTATTTTTTCTATCAGCAGTTAGTTAATAATATTAAAAAATACTAGTTAAAAATATAATATTAAATTACTGAATTAAAAATATTAGATTATTAAACAAAAATAATAGTCAATATCAATTAAAGTTGTTAGTTCTCAAATTTTTCTCCATTATTATTATTGTTATTATTAAGAGTCCAAAAACATCATCATTTAAAGTGATGTTTTTCAATTAAAAAAAAAAAGCTATCAATACATTAGGAATTATCTTAATGAGTGCACTAAGAGTACTTTAAATATAAAAAACAAAGAGCGATATAGAAGAAAAGTAAATACAAAAATAATAGATATAACATATTGGTACATCTTGCAACATTTTGTTATATATGTGTGTGTGTCAAACATAAATGCAATTAATTATTATGGAGTCCAATTTTTGTGGGGGGTCCACGTTCATCACCTAATAACTTATGTATTGACTATCTATCCACGTACCTTATTTAAAGTAGCCACAATTGTGTACTTATTATAGCTCTGCTTCTGTACAAAGACTACTCTTGATGTTACGGAAAGTTCCAAAACGTGATTCAAATCAAATCACAATAACGCCAAATCTCAATTTTGCTATCATCCATTTGTCTTACCATGTCATTTTCTTTACTTTAATTATGTATCTCAAACATTACATTGTAATTATATATTAAATTTCACCTACTAACAATGACTAATAATGGGTGCGTATTTATATGTTTTGCATCAATTTTTTCAGCAAAAGACTCTCTGGAATTTGTAGTCCAATGGCTAGAAAGGTTCCCACGCTATAAAAATAGGGAGCTTTACATCACTGGAGAGAGCTATGCTGGTCATTATGTGCCTCAACTAGCTAGAGAAATTATCACTTATAACACCAACACTAAGTATCCCATCAATCTCAAAGGAATCATGGTAAATATATGTATATTCAACTTCTATTTATGCATTTGCAATACTGATCTATAGTAAAAAATTTTATGCAACAATGGTATTTGTTTTTATTTTCCCTATTTAAAAACGTTATTCTATAATAAACAAACATTACTTTAATATTGTCAATGAGTAATAGCTCAAATGGCATAATCTTCCCATACTCAAGTAAGAGATTGCAGGTTTGAGTCTCTTATCTTTGAGATAAAAAAAATATTATTTTAATATTAGTAATACTTTTTGGGGTAAAGTATATTTTTTTTTTTTGAAATTTGATAAAAATTTTAAAAATACTCTTAAATTTTATTTTGTTTTAGAAATTTTCGATTTACATCAAATATATTCTTTACGGATGATTTTTAAAAAAATTTAGAACAAATTTAACAACAGTTACATAAAATTAACCTTTAACATAAGCAAATAAAAAATAATTGTTATGCATTATTGTTGAATTAATCTTAAATGTTTTTAAAATTTGGCTGTCGAAATATATTTGATGAAAATTAAAAAATTTTAAGATAAAATTAAAACAAAATAAACTTATGGATAATTTTAAAATTTTTATCAAACTTTATATATATATATATATATATATATATATATATATATATATATATATATATATATATATACTTTAACCTATTTTTTAAATGATGCCAAAAGTTACCTAACTACTATAGCTTGGCATAATAATAGGTATCCTATATAGCAAACACTTTCTTATCTCGATTTTGAGATTAAGGACCATTGTATTATGAGAACAGTATATGAATTGTTGCATAGATGGTGATAGACTGATCGATAGGTTTGTATTATTGTGGGGATCCATTAAATTTTATCTTTTTGTTAGGAGTAGTCCCTTTAATTTGTCATGAAATAATGGATAGTAATTAATTAATTGAAATAATGATGATGATGATGCAGGTTGGAAATGCAGTAACAGACAACTATTATGACAACTTAGGAACAGTGACATATTGGTGGAGCCATGCAATGATCTCTGACCAGACTTACAGGCAACTCATAAGCACTTGTGACTTCCACAGGCAGAAGGAATCTGATGAGTGTGAGTCTCTATATAGTTATGCCATGGATCAAGAATTCGGAAACATTGATCAGTACAACATTTATGCACCTCCTTGTAACAACTCCGATGGCAGCGCCGCCACCTCCCGCCGTGCCATGCGCCTACCCCATCGCCCCCATCATCCGGTAACAACTTCTGTGTCTCAGATATGATAATTATTTAAACCTGTTAAAAACAAGAGACTAAACTAAAGAAAATGATTTGTGTATTATTGAGTGTAATCAAGTTATTTACAATATAAAATGATATTTATAGGTACTAAGAGAATTGTAATAATAAAGACGTAATCTTCTATAATAAATATTCAGATATACTAAATAATACTCATTGATCCTAATTACTCCTAATTATATTCTAACAAAATCCATCATTTTTGTCTCTCTCTTTGTGTTTTTTGTCTTATTTCTTAAAAATCAACATACAATGACATTAATTTATGCTACTCAAAATTTTTCTTTTTTGGATTTTACTAGAAACTTCACATTAGTTTTTTTTTATGTTAAATTTTTTTTAGATTAACCAGGAATAATTCGGTTAGAGATATAATTATTCATATTCTTTTTTCAATCAATTTAAGCTTTTGATAAAACTGATTTTATGATATGCTATCAAATTTTTTATGAACGAAAAAATTTAGAGTTCGATCATTATTAAATTCAAAAAAAAAAAATTTTAGCATAAGGTCAATAAAAGAAAAAAGTAAACTTATGCAAAAAATTCAAGCAAACACAGTTACTTGACGGAACATGTTAGAAATATCAAAAATGCTATGTACATACTAAAATCAAACATCATATATTTTAATATAAATATATGTATTATTTAACTTATTTTTAATAAATAATTTATATTGTAAGTTAATATATATTTTATATTAGTGTCTGATTTTGATAATTGATTTTAATAAACAACTAGCATTATCCTAGATATAATTATACAATATCTTTTTCTATCAGCTAAAACTTTCATTTCTTCCAAACTTAATCTGATAGGAGAAGATGCACGAATAGTTATATATTTAGCAAATGGCATAATCTTGTTGGAAAATTGATGAAAATGATTTATTTTGTTATCAGGCAGTTAGGCAATTGTCCGGGTATGATCCATGTACGGAAAAGTATGCAGAAATATACTACAATAGACCAGATGTTCAGAAAGCACTTCATGCTAACACTACTGGAATTCCTTATAAGTGGACTGCTTGCAGGTCACCTCTTAATTTAAATTGTTAATTAAAGAATTGATCATAATTATCAAGTTAATTGAATTGTTTTCTGGATCGTTTTGTGCAGTGAGGTTTTGAATCGAAACTGGAATGATACAGATGTATCAGTGCTACCAATTTATAGACAGTTGATGGCCAACAGAATAAGAGTTTGGGTGTTCAGGTTTGTTAGTTAGTTAGTTGGATTTTTCTTTGCATATACTTTATTTAATTTCATGAATTAATTAAAAAGGCAAAAATTAATCATAAATATATATGTTATGTTTGATAGTGGAGACGTAGATTCAGTGGTGCCGGTCACAGCAACTAGATATGCACTTGCACAGCTTAAGGTGGCAACTAAAATACCATGGTATCCTTGGTATGTCAAAAATCAGGTTAGTGCAAAATAATAATGATTAATTAATCATCGCATTGTTCTTTTAATCCTGCCTCTCATTCATTGATCGTTTTACATCTATCCTTTGTAAAATTGTTGTATTAAGTATATATCTAGACTTAATATAATAAAGTCTCGAATAATGGGCTGTTTGTCATATATAACCAAGAAATTCAAATAGGCTTTTTCAAGTTTGGAAATTCAAAAACAAAGGATATATATAGTTGTAAGATAAGAAGTGAAACATTTATCATCCTTAGATAATGACCTTAGTGGAAGTTAAGTTACAAATAATTGTAGAAAGGCAATTACTCTGCTATTCTTTGAAAATTAGAGGCTAATAAATTATCCTATGTAATAAATTTAATTGTATACGCAACATATTTAAATTAAATTTAAATAAGATTTAATTACTCTGTTGGTCCCTATAGTTTCGTAAATTTTTTAATTAGGTCTCTATAATTTTTTTCTTTTAAATTGGGTCTCTGCACCAAATTTTTTTTTCAATTAAGTCCCTCTTAGTAGTAATTGGCTTAATTTTATAGAGACCCAACTGAAAAAAAAAAAGAATTGGTACAAGGACCTAAATAAAAGAAAAAAAAAAGAATTGGTACAGGGACCTAATTAAAAAAAATTAGTGTAAGGACTCAATTAAAAAGAAAAAAAGGATAGAGACCTAATTGAAAATTTTGCGAAACTATAGGGACTAGTAGAGTAATTAAATCTTTAAATAATTAACTTAATACATTATTTTATTTTCATAAGATTATAAAATTTGAAAAATATTTGCGTAATGTTACAATATATTCCATGTGTGTTTCAAAAGCACCTATTTCCTAGAACTATAAGTCTATAACTATATGTATAAGATAGGTTCAATATATAATGAAGTTTGGTTGGTCGAGCAGTTAGCTTATTCGTTTATTTAAGTAAGTGTCGGAGTTTGAATCCCACATACAGTAATTCATTGACTAGCAGTAGACTATTAAATAGAACTCAGATTCACGATAGATTAATCTTTAACCTGTCAAATTAAAAGATAATGTGAAAAAAAAAAAGAAGTTCAACATATGATTATTTTCTATAATAATATTCAATGTGTCTTTCGAAAGTACCCTTTTTCCGAACTTTAACTATATATATTAGATAGTAGATTGGTTCAACATTAAATTATTTCATGTATTAAAAGTGTGCATATAAGATAATACATAAGAGAGAATAATAATTTAAAGGATACGGGAGCAATAATTACCTAGAAAGTAATTTTTTTCTCATCTTCTTTAACCTCACTTTAGAAAATCTAATTGGTGTTTTTCCATCTTATATATATTCTAATTCAAAATAATTTGATGTATTATGTGAAGGTTGGAGGGTGGACTGAAGTATATGAAGGGCTAACATTTGCGACCGTGAGAGGAGCAGGCCATGAAGTTCCATTATTCAAGCCAAGAGCAGCTCTTCAATTATTCAAATCATTCCTTTCAGGAAGTCCTCTCCCTAAGTCCTAAAATTAATCAATAATCAATCACGCTGTAAAACAAAATTAAGAAGCTAGCAAGGTTAGGAAAAAGGGAAGCCTAGAAGAAAAGAAAAAACAGAAAAAAAAAATATGGGGGTGATAGAGAAAAATTTAAACAAGTGTAAAAGGCCATAGCTGCTAATTTAATTTCTATATTTGCATTACCGCCGTCAATATATATTGTTGTGAACAAAAGGTTTAATGCCATTTTTCTTAATCGGAAAATTAACAAGAGGCGTTAATGGAAAGAGCTTGATAATGAGTTTATTCTAAATTGTGAGCGTTGTGTTTTGTTCAGATCTTTAATTTTTCCTCATGATATTCACATAACAAGTAAATTTGATATGTGCTTTAAACATGACTGATAGTGATGAACAAGTTTAATCTAACAATTGCAATGATCCCCAAGTTATATCATCATTTAAAATAATCACATTTAGTGTTAAGAACGCTATTAACACTGGTTGTGACTTTAAAAAATTATGTTAAACAGCTATAAAATGTAAAAAAAAAATAGTGATTAGTATTTTTTATATAGTTATCTTACTTGAGTCAATACTATTAATTTATGTTTTTTAATTAAAAATATTGATTTCTTAACATTCTCTTATTGTATATTTGATGGAATAAATGAATTAATATTAGGTGGATTCTATGGTGTAGAAAGGAAATTGTTTCTACATGTGTAGAATGATAGGTGTCAATGTATTAGTAGTTTATGTTGATGGTTCTTGGATGGGAAAGAATTAATTAGAATATACAATTGTTGATTCATTGGACCCAAAAAAAAAGAGTGTGTGTGACATTATATCTGTGTCATAGAGACAACTTATTAGGTTTTTTTTATTTTAATAAATTAAATAAATATTTTATTTATTAAAATAAATAATTTAAAAAATTATTATCATATAGACGAGATATATGTATTTATAAATATAAAAATATATTTTATAAAAATAATAAAAATATTAATAATTTAAATTAGACCAAACTCTTAAAAATAGAACATTTCAATTAATATGGAAGGTGGACGATCTTAACCGTACTACTTCCATCCACCGGCATTTTTTATTAGAATTTACACTAAATCAATTCAAATAATAATAAAGCGGAATTCGAATCCCCAACACTTGCTTAAGCAAACTAGTGAGCTAACCACTAGACCAAGTTCATTAATTAGTTAGTTAAAACTGCCTATTTCTTCTATTATTTTCAAACTGCTCATCTTTTCTATTATTTGAAATTGCTTATCTTTCTTATTATTTGAAATATTCTACTTTTAAGAGTTTGATTTAATTTAAATTATTAATATTTTTTATTATTTTCAAAAATTATATTTTTATATTTACAAATACACATATCATGTTTACAGTAAGGAGATATATGAAAATTAAAAAAATACACATATCTCGATATGGATAAAATTATCTCGTTTACAGTATAAACAAGATAAGAGATGCTGATGTATTTTCCTAATAATTTTTAAAATTATTTATTTCAGAAAATAAAATATTTATTTAATTTATTAAAATAAAAATTTTCCACGTATTATTTGATTTATTGTTAATAAATATGTGTATCACTAATCAAATTAGAATTAAGTCCATTAGATGAAAAAAAATTTGAAAAAAAAATATTTTTAAATATTAACCAAAATATTTTTCATGGAATTTAAAAAAGAAAAAGATCTGAAGACTAACTTACTTTCACTCTTAACATTATTACTATTAAAAACGAAAGAATGTATAATTTAAGTAATAGGTAATTACTATTCATTTGCCGTGGTTAACAAATTTAATTTGTTTTTATAATTATATGTCCTAAATATATTACTGATTATTTTTATATTTTTAATATTTTACATGTTTTAATTTAGAAATTGAATTGATAATTTACTATAATTAAAGGTATCCCATTTTTTTAGAAGAAAATATTTAACTTTGAACAAAAGGCTAAATTAAAAAGATATAAAATATTTTAGACAAAAATAAAATATTTTTTCAATTGTAATTGAATGAATCGAAAACATTAAGGACATTAAGGACATTAAGGACAAAAGTATATTTTATCCTATTATTAAATATTTAAAAATAAATAACAATTTACAATTGAAAAAATATTGTTTTTGTCCATAATATTTGAACTAAGTTCTAATTTTATTCTTAATGTTTAAAATATTTTATTTTTATCTAAAACATTTTATATCGTTCTAATTTAGTCTTTTGTTCAAAGTTAAATATTTTCTTCTAAAAAAATGGGATACCTTTAATAATAGTAAATTATCAATTTATAAATTAAAACATGTAAAATATTAAAAATATAAAAATAATTAGTAATATATTTAGGACATATAATTATAAAAACAAATTAAATTTGTTAACCACAGTAAATGAATAGTAATTACCTATTACTTAAATTATATATTCTTTCGTTTTTAATAGTAATAATTTTAAGAGTGAAAGTAAGTTAGTCTCCAAATCTTTTTCTTTTTAAATTCTATGAAAAATATTTTGGTTAATATTAAAAAAGATATTATTTTTTTTCAAAATTTTTTTCATCTAATGGACTTAATTCTAATTTAATTAGTGATATACATATTTATTAACAATAAATCAAATAATATGTGAGAATTTTTTATTTTAATAAATTAAATAAATATTTTATTTTCTGAAATAAATAATTTTAAAAATTATTAGAAAAATACATCAGCATCTCTTATCTTGTTTACACTGTAAACGAGATAATTTTATCCGTATCGAGATATGTGTATTTTTTCAATTTTCATATATTTCCTTACTGTAAACGAGATATATGTATTTGTAAATATAAAATATAATTTTTGAAAATAATAAAAAATATTAATAATTTAAATTAAATCAAACTCTTAAAAATAGAATATTTCAAATAATAAGAAAGATAAGCAGTTTCAAAATAATAGAAGAAATAGGCAGTTTTAACTAACTAATTAATGAACTTGGTCTAGTGGTTAGCTCACTAGTTTGCTTAAGCAAGTGTTGGAGATTCGAATTCCGCCTTGTTATTATTTGAATTGATTTAGTGTAAATTCTAATAAAAAACGCCGGTGGATGGAAGTAGTACGGTTAAGATCGTCCACCTTCCATATTAATTGAAATGTTCTATTTTTAAGAGTTTGGTCTAATTTAAATTATTAATATTTTTATTATTTTTATAAAATATATTTTTATATTTATAAATACATATATCTCGTCTACACGGTAATAATTTTTTAAATTATTTATTTTAATAAATAAAATATTTATTTAATTTATTAAAATAAAAAAACCTAATAAGTTGTCTCTATAACATATATATAATGTTACACACTCTCTTTTTTTTTTGTCGGTCCAATAAATCAATAATTGTGTACTCTAATTAATTCTTCCCCATCCAAGAGCCATCAACATAAACTACTAATACATTGACACCTATCCTTCTACACATGTAGAAACAATTTCCTTTCTACACCATAGAATCCACCTTAATATTATACCTCACTCCATAAAGTTTGGAATATACATGTGGTGATTATCTACGTAAAAATGTTTTCATTTGAAAATATAACTAAGATGTATATACATATTATGTTAAAACAATTTAGTTAAGAGTAATGCTAGGAACCGTATTAGCAAAAAATTAGTCAAATATCTTTGGGTGAATCCAAAATCTCTACGAGTTAATATATATGGATGTTTCTTCTGCTAAGTATCAGAATGTTTCTTTTTCATACTAAATGGATGTTCTTTTATATATTTTTTGAATTTTTTTGTATTGCAAATATGAATGTCTCTATTTCTTTAAAAATTTCATATTTTTTTAATTTTATAGATATTTAATTATTTTTGCTAAAATATAATTGGATGTTTCTTTTGTTAAGTATTAGGATGTTTTTTTCATATTAAATGAATGTTTTTTTATAATTCTATAATTGTGTAGTTTGCAGTCTTTTTAATCATCAAAACGGCACCTAATATCCCAAAACGTAGAGAGCAACATCTGCAACAAACCCCTAATTACAAACATGTGTGTTGAATACAAAATAGGAACCCATCATCCACCATCATGCACTCTAACATGCCTCCTGCACACTTCGAGTACAAGTCAATCAAACCACTTCCTACATGAGAATTCCTATGGAACCCACTCTTAATCATCTTAACATGAAACTGCATCCCCCTGCCAAATCTTTGAGGGAAGTAAAGGCAGTCAAAACACTAGTCATAGTGAACATGTCAACCTCCAATCTCATCCTAACCATCTCACAGAAAAGTGCCTGCGCCTCCGATACCTCGCGGTGTTGTCCGCACACCACAATCATCGAATTCCAAGAAACCTCATCCCTCCCATCAAGCCCCATCTCATGAAACAACCTTTTCGCCTCACACAAGAATCCCTCCTTGCTATAACTTGTGAGCATGACATTGTTAACAGAAGCATAAGAATTAAACCCACCCATCACCACGAAGCACAGTAGCATTGGTGAAAAAGAGATCTCTGTGTGTGATTATTGGAGGTGAGTAGGTTAATATGAGAGAAAAGATGAAAATTTTTATAGGATTTAATTAGGTTTACTTAATTAATTTTAAATTTTGAATTTAAAAATTTACAAATTAATTATTAATATAAATTAATGTAATTTTGTTTAATTTTTTGCATAATCTCTTAGTTCCATATACTTTTCCTTTAGTTAAACATATCAAGTTATGTAATGATTTAATACTGCTGAAGCCTATCTTAATCTTCTAAATATCTACACAAATCTATTTGATTTAATTCGTCTAAATTAGTCAAATGTAGTCGACTTGACTAAATCAAAATCTATCCGGCACAAACACCAAAATAAGTCTGGTAAACCTAAACTAAGACCTTATTCGGACATGAGCCGAACTGATTTTTAATTGTTATTTTCGTATTAAAATATATTCGTAAGTAATAAGTAATTACTATTATATACAATAGTAAATTTTGGTTGGTCGAGTGGTCGTCCGCAATTCACAATAAATTAATGTTTGACCTATCGGATTGAGAGATACAATCAAAAACAATATATATATATATATATATATATATATATATATATATATAATGGTAAACATCCATATTTTCGTGCACCGTGCATATATATTCAAATGTGCTAAATAAATTGCCAATAAGGCGAATTACATAACTCAGGAACTTTCAACTTTGAACCTTTCGGTACTTATCTAATCTTTCGTTTGCTTTTTTCCGTTTATAGTAGCGCTCTATATATATGTGTTGCTTGCTGGTGATATTGGTGAGGTTGACTAAAATATTATCATAAAGTCATAAACTATAGATGGAACAATTCGAATTCTATCATATTCTATAATGGAAAGGAAAATCAAAATCATGTCAAAGTAAGAAAAGACAGAAACGTCCACGGATCTAGAACAACGGCGGCGTATTGTGGTGCCTTAAAAGTTATTGACCCTTCTTCAACATAGCGACGGAGCTTCAAGTTAATTAATACGTAATCTGCAGTTTTCTTTTTATTATTAAAAGTATAATAATTTAACAAGCATGCTAACTCTAATTAATATTATTAGCGATGACCATATAAGAAATGTTGAATTTGCAGAGAAATTTAAACTTCTAATAGATACAAAGTAATATAAAATTAATCATTATCTATAATTAGAGGCAGATTTAAGGGAGTCTAAGGTAGCTATGGTCCTCCTAATTTTTTTAAAAAAAATTAGTATTATTAATTTATTATTATATAATTAATATATATATATATATAATAGATTAAATATATTTTAGTATATTATATACTAAAGAAATTTATATGTTAATAACTTAATATGTATAAATTATAATGTGTTTTATAATATATTAGTCGTAATTAACAAATAGATTAAAAAAACAATGAAAGTGTATAAATATATAAATAATTAAAAAGTTATTGAAAAAATAGGTTCGGATTAATGTAAAAAAATAATAACTATAAAAAAATTTCTTGTTTTGATTTTTTTTATCACAACAATAATAATTGAATAGACTTTTTAAATAATAAAAATTATTAAAATAAGACTTTAAAAGAAGATGAAAGACGAATTTTTAGTAAATTATATAATTATATATGTTAAAAAAGAGAATGCTTCAAAATTTATTTCAGATGGTAAATTGATATTTTAGTTATATGAAATATCGCAGAAAAAAATTAAAAATACCAAAATCCTAAAGTATATAGTTAAATGTTGATTTCTATATATTAATTTTGACCTATATACTATAAATTATATTTTGTTAATTTTTTGTTATATTATATTTAATTTGCCCCCCTCTTCTAAAATTTCTGGATCTGTCACTGTCTACAATAATGCATTTGCTATATATTTTGTAAAGACAAAACTAATATGAAAGATTAATTATATTAACACTCTAATATGATGTGAATACTATATTTTTTATCTTATACAAAATATACAATGTAATTTATAATGTTTGAAACAACTAAAAAAAGAACAGCTAACATTGTTTTCTAATTAAAGAATGGTTTATGTGACATGAAAAATAAAGTTCTATTTTTTTTCTTAAATTGTTCATAGTTCTCCTAATCTTATTGAACACCTATTATTTCTACAAAAAATAACAATAGTATATATTCACCAACGAGTTATAACTCAAATGGTATAGTCTCTTTATATTCACCTAAAAATTTGGGTTCGAATTTCACTTCTAACTTAAAAAAAAATTGTATACATTCACTATTTTTTATTAATAAAACGAAAAAATAATTCCCTTTCATGTCTACTTATGCATGTTTTCTAATAAATTAAAAAACAATGTTATATGATAAGTAAATATTATTATTTTTTACTAACATCTGACCAGTAATAATTTGTATTTATATTTACAGAAATTATTTATACATAAAATATATAGTTTACACAATTACACCTATATTTACTAAAATTTTATATATATAAATTAATACAGTCTACACTCATATTTTTAAGAAATTGAACATATAAATTAGTAACATTTATCTATTAAAAACAATTTAGTATTTATAATGATCAAATGATAATAGTAAAAAATACTAAAAATTTTTATTTACAGAAATTGTTTATACATAAAATATATAATTTGCACAATTACACCTATATTTACTAAAATTTTAAACACATAAATTAATATAGTCTTCACTCATATTTTTAAGAGATTGAACGTATAAATTAGTAAAATTTATTTATTAAAGATAATTTAATATTTATAATGATCAAATGATAATAAAAAATACTAAAAATTTGTAGTCCCTAAAAATTTCTCTAAATTAAATAATATGTAAATACTTCTATAACCATTCATTTGGTAAAAATATTTTTCTCAACATGACTTTAAATAAAAAAAGACTATCCGTATAGAGCTTGATTAATTAATAACCTAACTAACAATTGTTAATAAGATTCAAAGCATTATTCATGCACGGTTCTTCCACAACATCATTTGTAAAGTCTGTTCACACCTTAACAAAAAAACAAGAGAAGACGAAGTAGTAGTAGTAGTAGTAGTAGGGTATGCAATGTTGAATAGAAATTAGGATAACTATCTTTCTAGCTTTGATTTTGTTTGGTCTCGTCTTCACAATGAAAAAGTGGGGATCCAGCTAGACCAACATGGCAACATATAAC
Organism: Arachis stenosperma; assembly: GCF_014773155.1. NCBI lineage: Eukaryota > Viridiplantae > Streptophyta > Magnoliopsida > Fabales > Fabaceae > Arachis > Arachis stenosperma. The sequence continues at coordinate 145,777,774 of NC_080380.1, read as the reverse complement.
AACGGGGGCATTTTTGTAATTGTACCACTTCAAGGTTCAAACCATACCTTAGCTTCTTTTACACCATGGACCAAATTAAACCGTTTTGTTTATTTATTTGTTTATTTTTGTGTGTGTATATATGTTTCTCCACTTCATTAAATTGAATGAGGCATAATGAAAACAGGGTGGGAATTCAAGAAGAGAAAAAAGGATGGAGAAGAATTGAATATTTTTTTTTTTGGTCAAATAGAATTGAATTTGAAAAAAGACCCGAAAAAGTAGCAATGGACCTAGATGGGACATAATTTTATGATAGTTGGCCTTGGCCCCGGTCCAAAAAAAAATTGATAGTTAAATTAGTTATTGTCAAAATTAATTATTTATATAAAATATATTATATTTAATATATATATATATATATATATATTAACTGATTAAAACTAAATTTTAGAATGCAAATAGCAATTTATAATTAGTTTAAGAACTTACCTGACATCTTCTCTTCTCTCTTGTCTCTAGTTGTTTATTATTAATTTTGTGCCGCCTAAATTGATCACAACCGCTAATCAATAACAAAAACTAGAAAGATCTGATGCCTTTATAAAAAGAAACTATTAAAAAAAAGGTTAAAGCACATTGCTTTTGAAATGGGATACTATAATGTACACGGTTGATGGATTTTATTTTATGTTTTGATACTTGATAATAATAAAAAATCCAAATTCAAAATAAGGAATCGCCTACTTATAATCTTACCAAAAGTTGCCAGCAATTAAGGGAGAAAAACTCCCCACAATATCAGCCACCATGTGTGAAAAAAAATCCAGCATAAAGAAAAAGATTCAGGTCAAAAACTAAATAGTGGTGAAAGAGCTTAGTTGTTTTTGTTATTGACTTATTGTTGTTTTTTTTTTCTTTTTTTTTTTGGCATTAATCATCATTTACCAAACTTGCAGATTTTGTTTTTTAAATTGGGATAGCAACTGGTATTTTTTTTTAATGTGAGTTGATGGAGTTGTTATTCTCAAATGTGGAACTGTTTAGTTAGACAAATAAAAATTGGGCTGTTTGATTTGTGAGAAGTACAAAAATTAGATCGTCCGATCTGTGAAGATATAGAAATTGGACCGAGAAATTTATGAAATTGGATCGAGGGATTTGTGAGAATACAGATATCAGACCGAGGAATTTCTGTTAAAAAAAATAAAAAATTTGAAATATAAAAATCGGACCTTCCGAGTATTTTTTACACTTTTAAAAAACACCCAAAATTACAATATTAAAGTATATCACTACTTTTATTTTCATATAAAAAAATCGCAAACTTGGTTAAAATAATTCAATAGAACATTAATAAATCACTAATATATTTATTAGATACAAAATAATATGATATATTTAGTAGAATCACAAAATCAGTTAATCCATACATAAAGTTTAATTTGAATCTGAAACCGCCATAAATTATAATAAAAGAATATTTGTGAGTTGTGAATTATATATATATATATATATATATATATATATATATATATATTAAAAAAACACCAAATCTCGTCGGCCAAAATTATGAAGAAAAACTGTCTTCTAAAAATGAATATCATTTTAAAATCTGAAAAAGTCATTTTGCCATCATAGTTCTTTCTTTTTCTCTACACACGGAGATTAAACTTTAATTAAAAAGTTTTAATTAGAGAACAGCATATCTTAAATGAGCTATTAAATTAAAGCATGTGTAAGATGATATAAAATATAGTAACAGAGAGATAAAAAGTCATCACAAGCGGACAAAGGACTTGTACGAAATTTTCCAATTTTTTAAGGTTTGTTTGTAAGTTTGTAATAAGTAGTTGAAGCCAGTGAATAAGGAAAGACACAAAAAGAAAGAGAGAGAGAGAGAGAGAGAGAGAGAGATTGGTCATAGAAATTGCAGCCACACCCATCATTTCTTTTCTTGGATTCAGATTTTTGGAGCTCCAAAAATCTTGCTCTCTCTTTCACTTCCTTCTTCTCTTAATCAGTTAATCCCAAAACAACACAACTGAGACTGCACTTTGCACCGTACAGTTTCTTCTCTCTTGTGTTTCTATTGTCTCTGCAGATCTTTGCTGAAGACTCCAACTGTTTTAACCTTATTCTTCTGTGGAGGTTGAGGTAGGCCTGTGTGCTTTCTTCTTCTTATTCTTCTTGTTATTGTACTGATGTTATTCTTTTGTATTGTTCATGGTTCATTTTTGGGATTGTAGTATATAAGTACTTGATTATTGTAGTAATAGGTTTTGTTCTGTCTCTTTGACTAAAAAAAAAGGTAACTTTTTGGGGTTTATGCAGGAAAAAGGAGGTTTTTCTTCATACCCATGTGCAAAATTTGTTTTTTGAGCTTTATTGATTGGTCCTGATAAGGTTCTGCTGCTAATTCGTTGTTCTGTGTGGTGTGTATTGTGAGCTACTACTATTGAAGCTGTGTGGTGAAAGGATTTTACAGAAGGAAGTGGTATTGTATTTAGGGTTCAATCAATCTTATTTCCTTTTTGTTTGGAGTTTTTTCTTTTGGTTCCTTATGGCTGTTGAGGAATCTGAGCCTGTGATTCCTGAACTAGAAAGAGAAGAGAATTTGATAGCTGCAGCAAGACATATTGTGAAGGCATTAGGATCAAACAAGAACCTTACCACTGATGCCAAGAAGATTCTGGCTGATCTTGGCTCCAAGTTGTCATCCATGAGCATTCCTAGTGAGATGGAGGAGGGGAAGGAAGGGGAGGAGGATGAGGAGGAAGAGGAAGAGGAGGAGGAAGGTGGTGTGAATGCTACTGAGGATCGGATCAATGTGATTCAGGAGAAAATCATGAGATGGGAGGAAGATCAGTCTATGATTTGGGATTTAGGGCCCGAAGAAGCATCTGAGTATTTGAATGCAGCTAACGAAGCTCGCCGTTTGATTGAGAAGTTGGAGAGTTTCAATTTGAGTAAAGATGACCAAGAGTATAAGCTTTTGCAGAGGGCTTATAGTGTTCTTCAAACAGCTATGGCACGCCTCGAGGAAGAGTTCAGGAACTTGCTTATCCAGAACAGGCAACCTTTTGAACCTGAATATGTGTCTTTTCGATCGAGCGAAGAAGATCCTGTTGATGAGAACTCTATTGTCTCCTTGGGTGATGAATCAGTTGAGGAATCACTTCAAAGAGATAGTGTCAGCAGAGCTGCAGAGGAGCATATAATTGATTTAGTCCATCCGGGTGTGATCCCGGATCTCAGGTGCATTGCAAATCTATTGTTTGCTGCTAATTATGTCCAAGAATGTTCTCATGCTTATACAATTGTCAGAAGGGATGCTTTAGATGAGTGCCTCTTCATTCTTGAAATGGAAAGGTTAAGTATTGAAGATGTCTTGAAGATGGAATGGGGTACTTTGAACTCAAAAATCAAGAGATGGATTTGGGCTTTGAAAATCTTTGTTAGGGTGTATCTTGCAAGTGAGAGGTGGCTCAGCGACCAGATTTTCGGCGAAGGTGAACCTGTTAGCATTGCTTGTTTTGTTGATGCATCCAAGGCTTCAATACTGCAGCTTCTGAATTTTGGTGAAGCCATGTCTATTGGTCCTCACAAACCTGAGAAACTGTTTCGCATTCTCGACATGTATGAGGTTCTGGCAGACCTTATGCCAGACCTGGATTCTTTGTACTTAGATGATGTTGGCTCTTCTGTTAGAATTGAATGCCATGAGGTCTTGAAGAGACTTGGTGATTGCGTGAGGGTGACATTTATTGAATTTGAAAATGCCATTGCAGCAAATGCATCTACAAATCCTTTCATAGGTGGTGGAATACATCCTTTGACAAGATATGTCATGAATTATCTGAGGACTCTCACTGATTACAGTGAATCACTTAATCTGCTTCTGAAGGATCGAGACGAAGAGGATGCCATTTCCCTGTCACCTGATATGAGTCCAGGTACAGAAGAAGATAGCAAAAGCCCGGGGTCTCCGAGTGGAGTCTCCTCAATGACCCTCCACTTCCGATCGGTTGCATCGGTCTTGGAAAGTAACCTTGAGGAGAAGTCTTTGTTGTATAAAGAGGTTCCATTGCAGCATTTGTTCTTAATGAACAACCTACATTACATGGCTGAAAAAGTTAAGGGGTCTGAACTTCGGCTCATATATGGAGACGAATGGATTCGAAAGCGCAACTGGAAGTTTCAGCAGCATGCAATGAAATATGAGAGAGCTAGTTGGAGTTCCATTCTCAACTTGCTTAAGGATGAAGGGATTCATGTTCCTGGGACAACCTCCATCTCGAAAACTCTTCTTAGGGAGAGGCTGAGGAGCTTCTACCTCGGCTTTGAGGATGTTTACAGGATCCAAACAGCTTGGCTTATCCCGGATGTTCAGCTTCGCGAGGATTTGCGAATTTCGATATCACTCAAGGTAATCCAAGCTTATAGGACATTTTTTGGAAGGCATAATTGTCACCTAAATGACAAGTACATCAAATACAATGCTGATGATTTAGAAAATTACCTTCTGGATTTCTTTGAGGGATCTCAAAAATGTTTGCAAAATCCACATAGGAGGTGATATAAGATAGCCCTTAGAATAATCCTGTTCTCTAACAGAGGCTTGTATGTATTCACAAACAGGTTTGGGTCTCCATGCCTAAACCTTTTTGTTCCAATTAGTGTGCATTGTATGTATTCAATCAATATGATTGGAAAAGTTTGAGTTATGCTTCTTTCTGGCATTGTATTCTTTAGATTAATCAGATTTGATTGAAATAGAAGTAATAACATATTTTGTGTATTTTTTCATCTTTCAAAGTGTCCTATATTCAAATTCTTTTGTACTTTTTTTGTTACATAAAAAAAATTCACTCAAGATAATGAATTGTTCAAATACATCAATTTTCAGTGTATCACTTTATCCAAGTTTGAGAGTTAGTTTGAACTGCAACTGGTGCAGGTTTTGGATTTCAAGCTTAAGACCATAAACAAAAGTCAGCAATTGACTCCAATGAATGGTCCTCAAAGAAATCTATACAAGTCAAAATCTAGAAATATTGTTTAAAAGGTGAAATGCCTTTTTTTAATAACAAAAGAAGATATTTTTACTTTGACTTGTAGTAGATGAAATTGTCTGGAAATGAAAGATTTTGAAGTCAACTTAAGATTTTTTATGTCAGATACATTCACCAAGCGGCCTGCTGAAAAGTTATTAGTTTCAATGAATTGGGATAGATTTCTAACTACTCACACGAAGATGTTAGTTAAGATATTAACACTTATAATTTTAAATAATTTAGTTAAATATATCAAATCATCTATTGAGTTTTAGCTATTATCTTTATATAAAGCCGTATTTACATGAGTTTAATTTTGATGCACTGACAGTGTAATTATATCTATTTTTTTTATAACTATTTATGTTATCAATGTAAAAGATAATTATTTTTATTGATATGTCGTTATGTAATTGAATATTCTGTCAGCAAATTTAATAGTATACAGAAGTTGCGAGTCGACACAATATTTATGCACAAATAATTAACAATGAATCATTGAATCTTCATTCCTTTATTTTAATTCTGACAGCAAATTATAATGAAGGACCTTTACTAGTCCTTCCAACTTTAAAGAGTGTAGTGCTGTCAAGTGAAAGGGACACTTACTTGAGCCACTTGGAGTCTCTATTGAAATTTGAAGGTCCTTCCTTAGAAAGAACTTGTCCAATTGTCAGCATTGGTGGTCAATATTTTTAATGTGGAATTGAATTTGGACCTAACACTTTTTGGTGCCATGTGAGTTATGCAGATAAGATGACCAATCCCTTAGCCCCACCAACCAATCAACCCCCTAATAAACGGAGGAAATGAATAAAAGTGATACCATTTCATGGTTATGATGCATAAGACATTGCTTAAATTACAACTATTCTTTTGTTATTTTAATTGTATGTTCTAAAGGATTTGTGTAAGTGGTGATGTTGATATTCTGTTAGACAATAAATAATGGTACATAATGTTTGAAATTGTGAACAACCACCCTATTTTTTCTCTTGGTGATTCAATAAATGCTTCCTAGCTTCTACTATTTGGAGTTCATACTTTGATGTAACTAATTAACTGTTTCTTCGGCTTGTAGTTTTGCATAGTTGGACAAAAAATGGTCAAATTAATTTTTGAAAAGATCATTCTTTCTGTAAATTAATCCTTAAAAGATTTTTAAATCAAATTTATCTTTAAAAAATTTTAAATTAGTCTCGTGGTTCTTCTGTCGCTTTCCGTTGCTAACGGAGTTAGAATTTGCTAATGTGGTACGTTATGTGATACCACAACACACACCTAGTAGCCATAATTGACGTCTATGGTAAGTTTATGAAATTAGATCAAATCAATTCCGAATTGAAGAATTTCAATTCCTCAATATCTCCTTCCATTAGGTTTTGATTTGATCAAATTTTATAAACTTATTATGTTAACAACCACTTAGGACTCTTAGATGTGTATTGTGATGTCACTTAACGTGTCACATTAACAAATTCTGACACTGTTAGCAAAGAAAGTGACAGAAAGACCAATATAACTAAAAATTTTTGAAAAACGAATCTAATTAAGAAAATTTTCAATTTAGAGAATAAGTAATTTTTCAAGTACTAATTTAACCATTTACTCTAAAAAAAACAGGTAATTGGCATAAGGTTAGGACAACAAATAAAAGAAAACCATGCTCTGTTAATGAATAACATTAGTCATAAAGTAATGTACACAATAACACAAGCCTCTAATAAAGAAAAATATGAAGTTTGTACTTGTTGGGAGGTCTCCATTATAAAAGTTATTAATATTTGTTGCAGTATTTAACTATCTATGACTATCATTAATATTTGTCATATTGGCATTTTTTAATACTATTTAAAAAGTTATTTAATAGAATCATTTGATTCTAACTCTTAATACAAATAATAGAATCGTATTATTAGTTATTTATGTAATGGTTTCTTGTATTGTAAACCATGCAAAAGAGTTCAGAAAAAAAATAAATCAGTACTAAATCCACATAAGACAGATTTTTCATAATGAATCTCCTAAGCAGAAAAGGAAAAACATAATCCTAACAGAAAAAATGGGAAGGACAACTCAAATTGCTTGGTCCCTCAATAGTGATGTGATTGAATCAAACAAACTAAAGCTTTAACAGAAAAAGACTTGAAGTAAATGACTAGAAACAGAAAGTTCCACAAATCAATTAAATATTCTTGTTAGTGTGTAGAGGCCTATCATGGCTTGAAACAGTCAAATAATATGGTAGATCTTCATTGGGTAACATGTTTTTTACAATAAATATGAGAAATGTTACATAACTAATATTTTTTTTCTATATATTTAAATTGTATTTGAGTTAATATTAATTAATTTTTTTAACTAAAATTAATTCTATCAATTTAGACGAAAGTTTCTAAAAGTAATAATGTGTCATGAACAAAAAAAAGTGTTTATCAACCATGACCTATAGGTTTTCTCATTAATGGAGTTGTTAATGGTCAATCACATATGGTGGACATTTCACTAATATCAAATGGTTTGAGTCTCAATCAATTAACATAAACTCTATTTGAACAACTTGATCAATCCCATCCAATGAAAATTATTGTAGTCATGGTCTCATGGACTTAGTCAAGTAAACTTCAACATCTTCAAAATTATTGTCTCCACTAACAAATCATGGATTCATATCAACTTGTACATTTCAAAACAGTACATCCCGTTTTCAGAAGCAATGCATGCACATATCTTAAACAAGTTGCTTGACTTGTGGAAGCAGGTTAATAATATATATATATACTTGCACAAATCAAAGTAATATAAAACTCAACTCAAAGTTGATCCCTTTTTCTTTATTGTTTTGTTTAAAAGAGAGAGAGAAGGATAGCTCTTTGAAAGTCATGTCTTTGTGACTTGTTAATAAATTATTATCAGAGGAGATTAAACTTAATGAACACATCCACCAAGTTAATATATAGTTTTTAAAATTAGATCCACTAATTTAGTTAAAAATTCACTCAATATCCCATACAACTATATAAAAATTGTCGTGTACTCGTGTTTATTAATCCAGTTTTTTTGTGTCACATTTACAAAAGGAGTATGATACCTATGATTAAACACACAAATTAAATCAAGTTAAAATCTAAAGTGATTTTTAAAATTGGTCACTTGCACTAAAAAAATTTTCGAGATTCTAATTGCACCATAAAAATCATTGAAGTTAAAAAGAATTGTACCATATTAGACCTTCACTCTTTCTTTATCAAGTTATTCTGAGAATAGATTCTCTCAATTATTTGGTAAAGTGTAATCTTTCATCATTCAATATTTTTTTTTTGTCTCACTTAAAAAATATAAGGTAAAAATATTTGAGAGCATGTGTTTTAAAAGTTGTGAAGGTATCAGACTCTTGAAGATGAAGAACAAAAATGAAAAGAGTGAGAGAGAGAGAGCGAGAGAGAAGGAAGAGAAATTTCTATAAAATGAGTTGTATTAGTTGAACTAACTAGTTTGTTATAGTGTATTGATACTTATAGTAAGTGAGCTCTAACTACTTTTAATTAAATGTAATTGCCTCAGTTTTCTTCTAATTGATTACTCTAATAAACTCTAATATGCTGCACGGGTCTTGTCATGTGACATCTTAATACTCTTAACATCAATCTTGCTACTTGAGTTTCTGATACATGTGCTTTGCTTCTTCTTGTGTATTGTGCTCTCTGAACTTTTAACATCAACTCTATTATCTGGACTTCCAATTGTCCTGCTACCATTATATCTTCTGTCAGTAATTTTCAATCTCAATTTAAACTTTTGGAAGACAGGACTTGACAGAAGTTTTGTTAGGCAATCTGTTATCTGCTCGTGGGCTGGAATATGAATCACTTGTAGTCTCTTTTTGGTCACATAGTCTCTAATGATTAACGAAGTGAAGATTGAGTTTGAAGTGCTTGTTCTTGTTGTGTAGAATTGGATTGGCGAAAAATAGTACAACATTGTGACTATCACAGTATAAATTTGGTTTAGTGGTGCAATATATCCTCATTTCACTCAACAAATTATGTAACCAAAACAAGAAAAAAAATTATTTGGTGGTTTGATTTTTGTATTTGTTTTAGTTGATAGACTTAGTCTTCTTATGTGACGCTCGTCCTCCTTTTTCGTTATTGGTTGTTAGAGTTGTTGCTTTCTTCTTTCTGTCTAGGTTCTTGTGAATGTATGTTCTTTATGAATTTTTTAGTTATATGCACTTTCTATTGTGTTGTTTGTTCCATCTTTACATGTATGAAGATATGTCTTGAATTTGTATAATTTTCTTTCTCCTTAACCTCTTGATGGTTATTTGATCCTCATCTGATGATATTAGTGTTGGCGAAGTTGGTTCATATAATCGATGAATAATTTAAATTAGAAATAAAAATGTCTTGAATAAGTGATTTTTTTTTAGTATTACCTGTTTTATTTGTTGTAATGGGTGTTGAGATTTAGTATTTTTGTTGGAACAAATGTCTTGGTAACAGTGTATTATTGAGAATCTTTTTTGAGATTAAAATAATTTACTTTGACTTCAAATATAAGTGTGAGGTTGCAAAAATTTTTCAATTGGGATAGTGCTTCAATGTCATTACTTTTCTGGAGTGTCATTAGATTTGAAGTAGTTGTGCCCAATAATTTTTTTTACTTCGCCATCAAATAGTAGAAAAGTTGTTGTAGCACTTTGATCTTAAACTTTCAATTGAATCTTGAACTTAAAATAAGTATTGGGTTAGTAACTAATAATTTGACAGATGAGATTATGAAAAGTATATAGAGTTACCTTATTGTTGGATATTGTGGTGTTTGATTACATATGCTACAAATGTAGTTGTCTCCTTTTTTATATGCTTTCTTTTGACACTTTTCACATTCAGCATAGTTCCATCCAAATTTGTCATTAATTTCGTTTATAGTTGCTAAAATTGTGAAGACCTTTTCCTATTTCAATATTCAATTTATGTTATCATTAGGTACATGGTATTTGAGTAAGTACGAATGTATGATACATATTGTGACTTTTTTTTGTCATACTTGATCATTAGATTCCCATTGCATGGCTGTTAGATTTTGGATAGTTATTTGATTTCTAATTATTCTACTATGAAGATTTGTGTTGGTATTGTCTTGTCTTGGTATCTCCATTACTTCTTCATATTAATCAGTTATGTTTAGGATTTTTTTATATTTGTTAAATTGAATAATTAAATAAATAAATTAATTTTTGAGAGACTTATTAGTTATGAAATACTCATAAGTCAGCTATGCAAATTCTTTAGTTTTTGGATTGATGTAGATTTTTGTACTCGAAATTATGCTAACCGAATAATCACCTAAAAATTATAATATAATAGGTTATATAAAATAAGATTGTGTTATTTTTGTCTCATTTAATATATTATATAAAATATAATTATTTAAACTAAAAAAAACAATATATTTAAAATTTTTTGAAAAAGATTGTACCTTTGTATTCACTAACCAATATTGATGTGAGTGTAACAATTTTTTGGCCCTTTATTTATGTTGTAATTTCTTTATTTATTTAACTTGAGAGATTTTTTCACAACGTGACTTCCAATACGATATTTCTAAAATTATTAATATTTTGTTAATAATTATATATGTAAATAAAAAATGAATTTCTTGTAAATTTTTTTATTCTTTAAATATCAATTCTATTTGTTTGTATTTTGTGGGTCTTCCTTTAACATCTGCTTGTTGTTCTTCTTCTAGTGCATACAGTTTTTCAATAACATCTACGATAAAAAAAATAAAAATGAGTAGATTTTTTTTTAATAAGTTATTTTTAATAACAATAATTGAAATAGTATAAAGTAAAATTATCTGTTAATATTTTTCTTTGACTCACTCTGTCAAACAATGTCTCAAGTGATGCAAATTCAGAATAGTGTTAGAGAATGTTTAAAACTGGATCTTTAATTTTTTTCACAGCAGTTGTGAGTAAAAAGTTTGCTTTCATTATACCTTTAATTGGTCTGTATAAATCATTTGTATCTTCTATTTTCAAATTTTTTATAGTATAAATTTTTCCTTTTTGTAACGAATGTTTGAATTTGTTCATCATATTTTTCTTCTCAATTATATGAAGAGGTGTTCTTAGTAAATCGTAGTTAATAATTAGTTAAAAAAATGATCACATTTATTTTTTTAAGTTATTAAAAAAGGAACAATAAATAGCATATTGAAAGAAGTATAATTTTAATGATATTAAAATATAATTATATATAAAGTATTATAAAATAATATAAAAAGTAAAAATAATTAAAGTATTTTTTCGTAAATTCAATTTAAAAATACAATAAATATGCTTGTTTTGTACCTTTTTCATCTAATATAATCATTTCTAAATAAAGAGACTCCTTTTTATGATGTTTTCCATAGACAAACCACGCGAACTTCGATAAATCAATTGTCTGTTTGTTTAGTAATATTATCCAAAGAACGATGCTTCATTTAGTAAGTTTGAGATGTTGTGTAGTTCGGAAATAAATTTTTCGTGCTAAATTTGATGTTATTTGAAGGAATTGCGATAAGAGACTTATATAGTTATATAAGTAGTTCAGATAGTATGGAATTTAAATACTTGTAACGTAAAATTTAATATGATTAATAATATTACTATGACATTTATAATATGAATGTTTATTTCATTTAGTGAGTTATTTATAGAAATTAATAAATTAATTATTGAGGTTATAAATTTATTGTATTGTTTATAACGGTAAGATATAATAAATATAGAGATATGAATTCAATGTCTTTGTAGGTTATAAATTTGGTTAGACACTATTAATTTTTCATTATTGTTATTGGTAATTTTATACCTTAATTTGCATATATTTCTATTACTTGTATATTTTAATTTTTTTGTTGATCTAAAAATAATAATTGATTTGACAAAAAATAAATAGTTGATTCTAAAATTTTATCAAATAAGCGATATTGCTGACATGACATTAGTGAAAAAAAATCTTAAAAATAATATGAATAAATTTATCCATTTAAAAATGGACATTAAGAATAGATAGAACAAGTTGATCTCTTGGCAAAAATAAAAAATTCATATAAAAGTTAACATTATTGAGAATTTCATCCATAGTTTGATGTTTATTTATAACTAAAACCAATCGCAATGGATTTGAGTTAGGGGTGGTAACATTCATCCTATTCGCAGGTACTCAATTCGATCCTATTCTCTCAGGTAGAATTGTCAACCTGATCCGCAGCGGGTAGAATAGGATGCGGATAGGGTTGTCGTGTGGGTTGGGTAGGGTGCGAATTGAGCCTTAATTTTATTCGACCAACTCGCATCCTATATATCTATATGTTATATACTTATATAAAAATATGTTTCAAGTGAATGTTGAACCAAAGACGTCTCACTAAATACAAAAAAATTTTAACCACTAAAAGAAGATTATTAATTGATAATTTAATACTTTTTTACACAAAAGTCAATTCTATTTTTAATTATCATCAAGTTATATAATAATATTGTATATTTTTTATAATCCACGAGTAGGGTCGAATACCCATAAATTAAAAACGGGTAGAATTAGAATTGAAATACTCTTAACCTGTAAATAAAATAAAATTAAATTTATATAAAAATCTCAACCCACAGATAAAATTAGAGTTGACTCTAAACTCTATTCTACTATATTGATTGCCATTAGGGGTGGCAAAATAGGTTGAACCCGTCGGGCCGACCCACTGAACCCGCTAAAAAGGGCGGGTCGGGCTATGATTTGGAGCCCGCCAAATAAAAAAATCCGCCAAACCCGCACTGCCAAATTGGCGGGTTTTGGCAGTGCGGGGCAGGCCGGAGATTTTTATTTTTTTTATTAAATAAAAGAGTGATTACTATTATAAAATTAATAATTATAGAATTTTTAAATACTTTTTTTTGTTTTTGTTTTTATTCTTCTTTTAGTTATTAATTTTATTTATTTTATTTTATAATTTCGTATATTTGTTCGAATTATGTGACTTGTTTTTTAAAATAAAGATAGTTCTATTGATAAATATTATTTTAAACAATTTTATTGGAGTTAAAAATAAAAAAAAGATAGTAAAAAATTATATTATAATTTGATTATTTTTTATTTATATTTAATTTTTTAATTATTATTTTTTAGTTAATTTTAATAAATTTTATTTTTCAAAAAAAAAGAGTCAAGCAGGCTAACTCACCAATCCGCCATAAAATAAAACAGACAAATATTTTAAACCTATTTTAGTTAGTGGGACAGGCCGACCCACTTCATTTATAGGACGGGGCTAAGTGGAGCGGGACGGGACGGGCGGGCCCCTAATTGCCACACCCTAATTTGAGCTTTTGTTAACATATCTCTAATATTTGAGCTTTTGTAAAATCTTGAAAGATTACTCATCCACAAAATTACTATATCAAACTTGGATAATTATTGTATGGGATCAAAAAATCATAATGCTTTATTATAATTGAGTAAATTATTATTTTAATAGTTAAAAGTTAAATTTACAAATAAAATGGTCTTTCTTTTAAAACAATCCAATAATAACATTTTTAAACACAAAAATATTTTATGTATACCGAAAAAGTTATACATTAATTATTATATATTTTATATATATTTAAATATATTAATTTATATATTTTATAATTAAATAATTAATTATTAAAATAATCAAATCAGCAATAGAAAAAATAATAATATTAGTCAAACATATAACAAACGAATAATTAAATTTATTTATAATAATATAGGAAAAGTATAGGTAGACAATGAGAATACTAAATAATATGAACAGTGACTACGTTGGATGTTTAATCAATAGATATGCAGATAATTATATTCATTATTTTTAGGGCAATTTACCCAAATAAATAAATTGGGTGAAACTTTTACTCAAATACACAAAACAGATATCCCTTACGTACATGTGCATTTTCACACTTCTATGTAAACCGTGGGAAACTACCACAGTTTCTGATTTTAATATGAACCGTGGCAACTAGCAACGGATTATGAGGTGTGTGGTTTGTGTGTAAACCGTGACAAGCTCCAACGGTTTACGAAGGGAGAAAGCGAAGCATAAACCGTGGGAGGAATTTCCATTTATTTTTAGATGTTTGATTGCATCAATGTGGTATCATTTAGACTGCGCATGATAATTGTGACAGAATACATGTATATAATAGAAGCTCAAACCGCTTAAACTATCAATTACATAGCAGATAACATATTAGACAATTCTCAAACCTTTTTAACTATCAAATACATGGCAGATAACAAATTACAGAAGTCTAAAATACATAAGGCTAAATAGCATGCGAAGAACATAAACTAACATAGTTCCTACCGGACATGACAATATGACATAACTAATCAGAATCCTCAATGGTGTCACTGTCATCATCATCGAACTGACCAAGCAGGTGACCTCCGGTGCTACACAATGGAGGACGCCTCACCCTCCTAGGTCTCTGCTCTGCCGCTGGTCCTGATGGCTGTGCGGGAACGGCGCTAAATGCTGAGGCTGGGGTCCCTCCTAATGGGATCCATGGGTCAATCGGAGATGCTGCAGGCTCGTTGAGGTCAACGGCCAACTGAGGAAGAACATCGTCAGTCTGTGGCTGGGGATCAGCAAACTGGGACTGGTCGTCAAGCATCTGTGGCCTATAATGGGTCCCATCATCATCCATGAGCATGTCTGCTATATCCCTATAGAACTCTGACTCAGTAACAGGATCATCGATGTCCATCCCAACAGCCGCGGTGGTATACCCAGCAAACGCATGTGGGGCGACATTCCCAAAGAGCTGAGAGCTACTACCCACATCGTAGGTCGGCTGATCCATAGCTGAGGCTGAACCAACTACATCCTCACCAACACCATGCTGAGTGCCCTGATCATCAACGGAAGGTACTCTACCTCGAGCCCCTTCACGGCCGTCCCGCCCTGCCTGTCGTCTGCCTCTACGTCGAGGAACACGATAATCCACCGCATCTCCATGATCAGCTCTAGGGATGTCCTCCTCCAAACGGTCAGCCAGCTCTCGCCACTCTCAATCCGTGGTACGGGTGCCTATACGCCGACGCCGATCTACTCGCCTGTTATCTGGTCTGTCGTAAACGTGCACTCTAGGAGGTGCCTGCGACGACCCTCTGTGACGAGCTTCCTCAGTCAACACAATCGGCCTAGGATCCTGAAATGCAATATCTGGGGATAGGAATCTGTGCGCCACACGGCACCACCACTCCAGGTAGTCTGATGATGGATCGGGATCAAGGACTCGATCGACCCAGATGACTGAATGAAGCCGGTTCTCCCAATGAGTGAGTAACAATAATAACTACCATTATCAGAAAAGAGGACAACAATAATAATAATAACAATAAAATTACTAATACTATGCACTCATAATAACAACAAAATTAAATGTAAAAAAATAATTCTACTAACAATAACCATAATAATATCAATATTTATATAAATAGTAATAATAAGAATATTAATAATCATAATAATAACTAACCTCGGCGTCGATGTATCCAGCCACGTGAGCGACACCATTTAGTCGGTACAAGCGATCCTCATCCTCCATGCTCCACCAACCAAACCTCTTTCCAACCTTCTTTACTTTCCACAGATTCTCTCAAACCAACAACTCTCAAAATTTGCTTTGTGTCACAAATGATCCGTGAGAAGTTTCAGCGGATTATGTATTTATAGACCCTTACACATAAACCGTGGTAACCCATAGCGATTTACGTTCACTTCGCACTCTTCATAAACCGTGGGAGCCTGCCACGGTTTATGCTTCGCTTTCTCCGTTCGTAAACTGTTGGAGCTTGCCACGGTTTACACACAAACCACACACCTCATAATCCGTTGCTAGCTGCCACGGTTTATGTTAAAATTAGAAACCGTGGTAGCTTTCCACGATTTACATAGAAGTGTGAAAATGCACAATCACGTAAGGGATATCTGTTTTGTGTATTTGAGTAAAGCTTTCACCCAATTTATTTATTTGGGTAAATTGCCCTTATTTTTAATTGGATGGTTATTTCTTTTGATTCGATTTATTCATGTACAGTTAACAATGACTGGATGTTCAATTCACTAGATATACATATGGTTATCCTAATGTTAAAGTTTAAGAGATAATTTGAGATCGAGTATTTTTTTATTTTATTGGGTCAACTTTAAAATTTATTTTTCACATTATTTACAAAAATAATTGTTTATCTAACAATACCGATAATATAATAAAATTTTCTATGCCGGATTAATTAGTGGCTAATGTTTGGAATTTGGTATATAATAAATTAATTATTTTTTTCTTCGAAAAATTAAATGACAAACATGGGAATCTAACGGTTAGTGTTACTCAAGCAGAAACATCCGAGCAGGCACGATCATGCCACGTGGAAGTTTCCAAATCCAAACCCTATTTTAGGTTAGCTTCGAGCAGCAACAAGGGTTTTAGAAGTGGCACACTAAGAAGAAGAAAACCTCACAGTGCTTCTCAACATAGGTATGAATATGATCTCAAAGATCAAAGTTTTCCTTCAACCCTTTTTCCCTTTATTCGTTTCCGTTGCGATTTCACTATTATTTTCTGTAGGGTTTATTTGGCTGCTGATCTTTTTTGTTTTCCACTCTGTTTATTCCTTTATCGGGGTTTTATAGCGGTTGATTCGATTGACCTTGGTGCTGCTTATTATTGTTCAAAAATCTGATTTTTAAGGTCTTCGAGGCCTCTGCTTTCTGAAAAAATGTAAGAGGTTCTTCGAGGAACAGCATCATTATGGAAGAAAGGGACTAAAATATTAAAAATTCGATTTTTTTTCCTCATTGGTTTTATGGTATTATGAAAGATTAGCTGCTGATTGTATTTTTATGTTTTTTTTTTCTTTCTTTTGATTTTCGGTGTAGAGAGAACGAAGAGGATTGTTTTAACTTTATGACATGAATGTGATTTAGCTTTTTATGCTTTGGCTAATATGAAATTAGGTTTGGATTTTCTTTTATCAGATTGCAAGTGCATTAATAATTATTTTTAATACGTAGTACAAAAGTGATATGATAGTGGAACTTGCGTTTTTGAATGTATTATATCTTAAGTTTTAATGATCAATGACTATGCCACATAACAGCTTTTCAGTGTTACGCTTTTATTGGGTTTGAGCAATGGCGTTCCTCAATAGAATGGGAAGCCTACTGAAGCAATCTGCTGTCAGGCACATCAATCAAGAGTTGTCTGGATCGAAACCTTCGATTTTCCAGGCTATTCGATCCATGTCATCTTCAAAGCTTTTCATCGGAGGTACATTAAATTTATTATGTTTATTGTTCTCAACTTTTCCTCCATGGAAATAGTAATGAAACCTCAAATTTTTACTGCGTTGCAGGTATTTCATATAGCACAGATGAGATGAGTCTGCGGGAGGCTTTTGCACGCTATGGAGAAGTAGTTGATGGTAGTTTTCTTTTTCGACTATCAAATTCCGCTAGTTTTTCATTGTGTGCTAAATTTCGTACAGTGAGCGGTATGATGCCTGATATTAATAAGTGTCATACCAGCACAACTTCGCTCCTTTCATAATTGAAAATATTTATATCAAAGTCTGAACTAGATTATACTTTTGTGTTCTTGTTAACTTGTGTTTTTGTTTCTCTTCTCTGTTTTTTCTAGAATTAATTTAAAAATGTAGTTATTAATCATGATAAAATGATAAAATGTTTCATTGTCGGTAATTGCGGTCTCCGGTCTGCGACACAGGGCAACTAGTAGCAATCAATTGTTTACATAAGACAATAAAAAATGCATCTTTCTGTCAAGCATGCACATTTTATAATATGGTGATTATTGATTGTGCCATTGCTCTTAATATTCTTTCAGCAAGGGTTATTATGGACCGTGAAACTGGAAGGTCCAGAGGTTTTGGATTCATAACTTTTGCAACAACCGAGGATGCATCTTCTGCCATTCAAGCCATGGATGGCCAGGTATCTTCAACTTCTTGCGGTGATCTATGTAGCTGAGCATATAAAATTATCTGACATATTCATCAAGAAATTGTAAGGGTGTCTTCACTGAAAAGTTGCAAATTACATATGAAATGAAATTATGCATATACTGGAGTATGCAATTGCTCTTAGGTGTCTGAGGCAAGGTTCACATACAAGTTTCTTGCGTATGCAAGTGACTATTTTCAGATTTCAGAAATCACGCTTTAAACTCACAAAAATGCATCTGTTATGTGCATAATAGAATTCTTGTCTGGAAAGTTTTCCATTGAATAATATATACTTTTCTAAATTGTTTCAACTGTTGGCCTTCAAATAAGAACTTTTAAAGAAACATTGATATGTTTTGTGAGAAATTCTAAACCAAGATTTAGAAATTTGAAGCATAAGCTTTTCACCAATTGAAACTTGGCACTGTCTAGTAAAACATAAGGAATGAAAATAGTTCTTCATTTGGACGGATAGAATTTAGCATTAGCATCAATTAGTTGTCACTGTTAGTGTCAATAGACTAAGCTGTCTAATTGCTGAAAATTCTAGAAGTTTGGTTATATTTCATGTAGCATCTCAAATTCTGTTGTTTCACAGGATCTTCATGGTCGGAGAATACGTGTGAACTATGCTGCAGAAAAATCACGTCCAGGATTTGGTGGTGGCGGCGGCTATGGCGGTGGTGGCGGCTATGGAGGTGGTGGCTATGGCGGTGGTAATTTCGGTGGTAATGATAATAGTGGTGGAAGTTATGGAGGTGGTGGATATGGTGCCCCAGCAAGCTATGGTGGTGGCAGCACTCAAACTAGTTTCGCAGATAGCGGTGCTAGTAATTTCCAATTCAATGATAACTCTGGTGGAGATCTTCCCTCTGGTGGAGGCAATACGGGTTTGGGATATGATCATGAGTTTGATGAACAAAAGGACAGAACAGATGGGGAGTTTCAAGACAACAATCTGAGGGAAAACAATGATGAATCCGGTGATATCGCACAGAACCGTGGGTGAGGCTACCATCTTGCAAACAGAGCAAGTAACCGTTTTTGTTTGCCTTTCTCCCCCTTTTTTTCCCAGAACTTGATTGTTTGGCTTGAATTTGTTAGTTTTTCAGCTCAACAACTGATTTGTAATAAGAGATTTTCTAGGATTGATTTGCAACTGCATTTAGAATGATTATATTTCTATCTTATCTTTCTTGCTTAGAATGAAAAACATGGTTATGCTAACATAAAGGGTTATGTGATTATGTTCCTTTGTGGATTGAACATAACTACAAACATGTTTGAAAGGAGTCGATATTCCATCCCAAGCTGCTTTAGTTTTAGCACCTCAAAGTGGTGAACAATTATTGATAGTAATCTGGTTTAGGGTAAAAATTGCTTGTGATATTACTTCAAGGTTAAGGATGTTTTTAGAATACAATAAAATTGGAATTGATTCGATTTGTAAGTTTATATTTCAAGTAATATCAAATTCTTTCAATTTGAAAGATTTGATTTGAATTCAAATAATTTGGTGTTAAAAATATGAAGTATTTTTTTGTTCTTTACTCTTTAGAAATTAATATAACAGAGATGTGGTAGTGGTTTGGTGGCGGCATACTAGCAACTGATGGTTGTTGGAGGTGGTAGAGTACTACGTTTAAATAATGACGTCAACCAAGATATCTTGGTTTTAAACTTTTAAAAAATATTACGTTTCTTTAATCATTAATTAAATTTATTATCACATATCTTTTGCAAAATGATTAATATATATTGGCAAAACCCACTCAATATGAATTAAGAAAAATCTTTGAACAATTGTAGCGAGTAGCGACATATCACATATCTTCCACAAAAGAAGCTAATGTGTAGCGACTTTTTAATGATGGAATTGTTGCTCTCTCTCTCTCTCTCTCTCTCTCTCTCTCTCTCTCTCTCTCTCTCTCTCTCTCTCTCTATATATATATATATATATATATATATATATATTATTCAATGATTAAAATACTTGTATAGTTATGAGCTGGTTATTGTTCTTGCAGTGCCATAGAATGACCGGATTCCGGAAACATGAAGGAAAAAGAAATCCATTTGGGGCAAATCAATTTTTAAGCTTGAATATTGTTTTGATAATATCCCAATTGATATCCAAACTGTTGAGTTGGCTTGGATTAGTGCATTTCTTTCATCATTAATCAGAACGGACAAAAGGATAAAAAGTGGAGAAGCAAAATATGTTTTGCTTTTGCAATTGCTTGTTCTATGTATCTTTATCAGGAACAAGTTTCGTTCATCTATCAAGTTCAGTCGCTAAGTGGGCGCAGACTATGAAAACGGGGTGAAACAAAAGCCCTATTTCAATCCCTTGTAACACAGCATTGCTACATCACATTGGCAGCCAACTACTCCTAAATACATGTATTATGTATACTCAAATTAGAACAAAAAATTACAACGGAACAATTGGTATCCCAAAGCAAATGAGTATGTGCAATTTAAGAACTTTTAAGGTGATGCTACTCAACATCCTATTTTCACTCCAAAAATTATGCTCAGGACCACGACCTTGTTCCACCTGGAAGAGTAACCATAATCGCCGATCCAGCAATTCGCATTAACAAGAACTGGCTCCATCCCAACCTTTACTTATTTACATCTCATGCTTTCCAGCATACACTTATGGATCTTATCATAAAGCCCAGAAAGGCTTTTGAGCCCCAACTTTGCGCGGTGAGCTAGCAAGTGATTCCTCACTAGAATCGTCTAGATCATCATCCTCGTCTCCATATTCCATCAGCTTCACCAAAGTATCTGAAATGGATAAAGAAGTCACATAAATTGATGTAGAAGTTAGCCAGCAGGGTACTTAAAAGTAAAATTACAGGGCCACCCTGGCACAGAATGATATATCAAAGAAACGTTACAATGTTGTTAGCAAGAAAATCAACACGGTAAAGCATAAGTAGGATTGACTCTAACCAGGAACTGCATCAGATTTTGTCTTAGGAAAACTCTCGCTTTTTTCCTGTACTTTAACTTCAGGTGGATCATGAAATTTAGGTGGAGGTGGTGGTGGGGGCATTTTTCTTGGGGGAGGAGGAGGCATTCCATTGTATGATGGCTGGATCAACTTCTTAGGAGCTGGCATAGTCAATACTTTCCTCACAGCCATATCAGCAGATTGTTCATTAGGTTTTAAATGCTCTAATCCCTGCAATTAAGTTAGATTGGAAGAGAAAGGAAAAAAAATCCAGACACAACTTCTGAATCAGATGTTATTGTAATAATTGTCCCGACACACCAAACTAAAAGTCAATTGAGACTGAATAGGAAAAGTTAAAAAGAAAAAATGATAAACAATATATAGCAATGATTTGAAGTACCAAGATCAAATATAGAATCAATATGGAAATATCTAAACAAAAAGTCTAGCACATAACTTAATTTCTTGATGAGGATGGACATTTTTTTTTAAATAAAAACATGAGTTCTTGAATGAATAGAGACATAGGATAAAGCTTTCACGAGGGTTAAAATGCTTGCATGGTCTTTTCATGGATATGGTTACTTATCACCTCGTGCCGGATGAGGTTGTCAACACTAGAGTTTTAAAAAATTATGATGTTTACCCATGCCTGTTCAATGGATAATAACCATGAAACTTATAAATCTTTCTCATCTAATGTATTTTACTCACATCTAATTATCTTCCCTATCAATTATACTTTACTATGATATCCCATTTGTAACATATATTTTCTCCTATTCCTATCTCAGATGATCTTTTTTCCCCCAGGAAATTAAATCAATTTGGTGCTGATAAAACCGTTTCAAGTGGAGCTAAGATTAAAAAAAAAAAAAAATCAGAATATCTCAGATTGACAATGACAAATGCATTGAAGCAATGAGCGCCCTCCTAATTCCTCCAAAACTGAAAACCCTGTCAAACATACAAACCAACGGCCCAACAGACAGGTCCAGTGTCAGCCTATTAGCTTCATAGAAGGTCAGAGAAAATACCTGGAATATTAAGCACTAACAGTCAGCACAAGGTAATATGTATGGTAAAATAGAGCTGAAGATTAAAAACATTTAATTTTCTACTTGTCATTGATAAAGAAAGAAGAGAGAGAAGTCACAAAGTTAAGATATGCATAGTTATATAGAAAACATAAGCATAAGGGCTCTCTTTTCCTAGTATATACAAGCTAACAGTGAATATACAGCATACTGGTGACACAGGATCAGAAAAACCCAAGCAAGCTATGAATAAAAATAAAATCTCAACACGGTATTTCCATGGAGCTATTGAATTGCAAATTTGTAATTTTATTTCCTTTGATCCTGAAAACAAAATAGAAAAAACTTAACTACCCTATTATTTTTAAATGACACAATAGGTTATAGTCTTTATTAACAAGAATTACCATTATTCCTGTAATATATTATCTGAACATACAAGGAAAAGGCAACCTATGACTCAAATATTAGGAATTGGCGTCAATGTAACTAGGGGCTCTGAAAGGAATAGAATTGGCATTATTGTGATATCAAGATTCTTGAAAATCCTTTTTTAAATTAAGAAAGGCTAAGAAAGGCAACAGAGATTTTTCTATTTTAATTTTTTTTCTCTTTTCTTCATTGTGGTGCTCCTCATTTTAGAGCCCAGAGATAACATATTCAACACGATGGAGGGTCACTCTTACCTCAATGCTTGCTGAAATATTTAAATTTCTACACCCAGTAATTAGATCCATGGACCACAGGTAGAACTATTGAACTTTCAGAATCCAAACCATTATATTATTACCAATGTTACTAAAAAAACTACAATGGAATAAAGGGGAACAAAAGACTTTTCCTTGGATACAGGCAATGTTGTATTTCAAAGATTTTAGCAATAGTAATGCAATGACCTGATTGAATTTCCGTGTGCCATTTGAGCCAACTGGTAATTCTTGAAACTTCCGCCTCTGAGATGGCCGTTTCTCCTTTTCAACTTCAGAGCTTGTGGTCGACTTAGATTTAGATTCTTCATTTGATGCTGATGTTGTTGGAGCAACTGTTGAAGCAATGGAAGGAGAATGTCGCAGGACAAGGGCCACTTGCTGCAAAGGAGTAGCTTGGGGATATATTCCACCGTATCCAATATAGCTAGTGCCACCTAATACTGAAGGGGGAGTATAACCAATCGAGTTTGCTTGGGAACCAGAGCTCAAATATCCTGCAGAATATGGTGTAGCACCTGGTGCGAGGGCAGTAGTGGCGACACCAGGAACACCAACAAAGGAAGCTGGAGTAACTGGTGTGGAGCCCACAGCTGATGATATTGAACTGGTGGTTAAGCCTGTAGTCGCCTCTAGCCCCATTGTGGAACTCTGAACTCCAGCTAACAACTGCTGTGGGGGTGGAACAGCACTGTAAACCAGTGGGGTTGAAATGGCAGTAGGGTTCTGCTGGGGAGGTGGTACAACACTATATACCTGCTGGGGAGGTGGAACAGCACTATATACCTGCTGAGGTGGTGGAACAGCACTATATACCTGCTGTGGCTGTGGAACAGCACTATAAACCTTACATGATGAAACCCTAAGACAGTTGAACATAAGTTATTTACAAATCCAACTAAATAAAAATTGTCATCATGAAAACACTTGAAAACCACCAGAGAACACAAAATCTAAAGAATTGAAATTGCAGAAGGCAGAGGAAATATTCTCAATTACCAATTACATTTAGCAACTTAAACTTCCACCCACACTTCCCCTTCAAACTCCACTTCAGTTCTAGACAAAACTAAAATGCACCATAAATGAAATCAAGTTCTATGTATCAATACTTTGACAAAAGATGAACTCGAGAGTTCAAATTCCCAAGTCAAAGTACACAGTCCTTATAAATGAAATTGGACACTGAGGTTTATAATAATAATTTATGCAGCCCAATAATTCCATGAGAGTGAGTCGAGGGCAGCTGTTAGGCACCTGCCTGCAATTCACAAAACTAGAGCTAACGGGTTGTAAGGGCTTAAATAAAACCCAGAGCATTCTAATCCCAATGTATACCTCAACCTCAGCTAATTACCCTTCATCCATTCTTAGCTTCGGAAAGAGTACCCTAAACAATTATTTACAGCAGTGAGGATCCCTCATCATATAAGGACATGTTGATATTAAAATGTCGTATGAAAAAGGTTACCAAATACTAAAAAGTATCTATCTTAAAACTTGGTGTTTCTGCTTTATATCAGATAGTCAGATACTAATAATTATAATATCCAAGGAAGGAAATATTTCCTCGTTATTTCACAACTGAAAAATGGCTTACATATCCTAAACCCTTAACATTAAACAAATTAAATACCTGGAAACACCACACTCTACGCTGATTGTATCCAAGAGGTTTTCAGCCAGAAGCTTAGCATCTTCAAGACTTTTTGCATTATTACTCGACAAAAATAAATGCATGGGCTGCTGTCCATCTGTTGCAACCAGGGAAAAAAATCCAGTTGAGAACCATACATATAAAAAATATGCTATGCTGAACAAACATGCCATTACAAAGTTCAGATCATAAAGGACAAAAAAATGGACCTTCTCCATTTGAGCATTCATCGCTTCCTGAACCATGTCCTCTCAGTATAACAGTAGCTCCTGTTTCATTCATAATGTGATTTATATACTGGTCCTGCACGTTCAAATCCAAAAGCACCACCAACACCAAAACAATTTCTCCCAATTGTATGGGGATGTCAGAAAAGCTTGAAACATCAGATTATTTCAACCTCAATATACACAAAGTTCACAAGAAACTAAAGTAAAGATGGAAATAAACATAAAGATGCAGGGCATTCAACTAGTAGAAGCCTAAGAAGGCTGATCAAGGCTAAAATCAGCACAAGTTCAGAATCAGTTTACTAACGCAAACCAGTTGGCATTCAGTCTCCACCTTCTATTCACTACTTTGCACTTAACTAATACTTCTATGCCATATTTAACATTACAACATTTCATCCATCCCCCAGTTCTATCCTCCCTTTTTTTCTTGCCTAATCATCCATTTGAAAACTCCTAGTCCTACTAACTCTAGGTATTTCCACACCATCATATCAGAAGTTAAAAAATAGTAGGACACATGCACACATAATAAAGGATAGAAAAATGGTAGAAGTATGAAAACAAATACAGCAGATGAACATATGGTCACACCACAAACCATCAGGTGCAGCCAAGAAAAAAAAAAGGAAAACAAATAGGAATTGTGGCAGACATTAAGTTTACGTATAGTCATACACAACTCCCACCTAAAACAGTGAACTATGAATAGACAAATCAATTAAGTACTGTAGTCAAGCGCTCACATTTGGTCCACGTATTCGTGCAGCAATATTCAATGATGGGTCAGCATCAAAGCCCAAAAACACACTTTCACTGAACACCTGATTCATGCAGAAATATTGGTTGTCAACATCTAAACATTACAACAGCATAGTGAATATCCATAAGTTAATAATGGATGAATTACCTTCAGCCCATTAGCTAGGATGGAAGGTGGGGAAGAAGGAACCAACTGTGAATTCGGCCCCTGTCTTAGCATTTCTTCAATCATTGCAGCAGCACGATCAACGGCTAAAATTCGTTCTGCCGTCTCTTTTATCTGCAAATTATTAGGTGTCACCCAAAGGAAAACCAAATCATGAAATATCACTATTGTTGTGAATGATCAATCATAAGACAAAAAAGCCACATATTAATTATTCAAGATAGAAAAGCATCAGTTTCAAAGGAATTCATCTATCTGTTTCTAGTAATAAATGGTTAAGTCTGGTTATTTAACCCAAGCATCATTCTACTTAAAAGACAGTAGCTGTTACATGAGCTCCTGCAGAAATGTGAAGATACAATGGCTTCTCTCCATCTGCTGGTGCATTAGGTTGCCTATACTTCCCCCTGCAGAGGGAAAACAAAAAAAAACAAAAAAATCAGCATCAAATGCAGGGGCTAGGAAACACTAAAAAGGACTGACTTTGCAAATGGCGTGCACCACAAACCTAGTGATAACTATAGCACCGGTGCACCTCTGAATCTGCATAAGGTGGAAAAAATTTTACTAAGGACGAGAGTGAGTGAGAAATGCTTGGAGATAGGGATGTGGAATTGATTGCATATAATTCACCTCCTCTTGTGTCTGGCGTTTTGTCAACTTGTACCGAACAGAAGACTCAGCATCGTTGATGACAATTTCTCGAGCAATTATTAATTCATCTTGGATCTTCTGCTACATGAGAATTCATCCCAAAATCAAAATAAGGAACACATAACATATTAAGAACAAAACACAAAACAAAAACCAGATCGACTATCAAACAAAATTCGTAGTGGAAAAACAGCCTTCAGCAGCATATTGAAAAATAAATACATATATATTAAGATTTAACACTTCAAATAGACATTTTGCAAAGCACCAGTTTGATTTGTGGTTTTGGTAGGAAAATCATCATCTGCATAAATGATGAACATTGTAAGTTTGAGATGAGTAGATATCTCACTTGATTAGGTTTTTGGACTGCTCCAATAGTAGTTTGTTGCTGAACTGATGCCACCAATGGATTTGTTAAAACTGCACCAGAGACTGGAGCTATGCCCGGATATGAAATCCCTCCACCAAGGGTTGCAGTGGTGCTTAAAGGAATAACTCCAGGGACCGCCATCCCAACCGCTACCAACGACTCAGCTGGTTGATCCCACTTTCTCTTCTTCTTCCTACGCACAAAAACAGACCGAAACTATGCCTTAAATACATTGAAGTTTAGCGTCTCGATCACTCATCAATTTTAACTCTCAAATAGTCGCAATCAAATTAATCAAACACTTGCATATCTCTAAGAGAAACAAACATGAAAATAACAATTAAATGACGTAATCCACACTGCACAAAGGTTCAACCAATTCAACATAATCTGCAAAACGGAAATTTGTAATTTACCTCTGCCTTGCGTGTGATGCATCGTTGGGGACGTTGGCTTCATCGGAAGAAGAAACCCTAACGCTGCTATCTTCTGTCATTGTTCAATTAAGCAATTCTTCTGGGTTTTGCTTCGCGCGAAAAAAATCGGAAGCACCAAAAACTTGCGCTGGGGACTTCGAATTAAACGAGATTTTGTTTTGTAAATGGGTGCAGACTTGGGGTTTTGCGCCTAATCAGCTAATCTCGCCGTGTTACACTGTAATTTCACTTTTCTCCGATAAAGCCACCACACGTTGTTCGGTGCAATGAATCCACAGATGCGATAAAACGACGACGTTAAAGGCTAAACAGTGGCATTTGACAAACTGGATTGCCGTTTTAGTGGTTAACTACCAAAGCCGTCAAGGGCTCAACGCTCAAGGCTGACTCCAAAAAATAAAAAATAAAAGAAAAAAGGAATTTGTTTTTTCTTTAATTTAGTGTCTAGTTTTGATTGTTAGCTCTTTACAAAGTAGATAAATAAACACATTTTATGCAGTATATTTTTAACACATGAAATAATTAAATATTTAATCAATTTCATATATAATAAATTTAAATAAATTTTTTTGAACATTTATTAAATTTAATCCAAGATTATGCAAGTATTTATTAAATTTTGTCGTCTCATAAAAATAAAAATAATAATTTAGGATTTAATTTAAATATAATAATTTATATTTAAATAAAATATAAAAAATTATTTTCTATATTAAATACGAGTATAATTAATTTTATTATGTGATAATATATTAAAAAAAATTCTCTAATATTTAGAAAATACAAAAATAATTGTCTTTATTTATTTATGGATTAAATACAATTTTTGTCTCTAAAATATAAGTCAAATTTTTTTTAAGAAAAATCTTAAACGCCTTGACAATATCTCGAAAGATAACGAGTCCCGTAAAAAAAATACATAACTTGGCTCCTGAGTAGTTGAGCTTTATTTTTATGGCTTGTATTTTTTTTTTGGCATAGGGACTAATTAGTCCCATAAAAGTAAAGTATAGGGACCGAATTGGGTATTTTTTATGTTAAGGGCCCTAGGTATTCGCTCTAATTTTTTTGTCCCTAATTTTTTTTTCATACAAAATCGTCCTTAAGAATTTAGTTTTAAAATCGTACGAGAGTGGCGATAGAAATGGAGACAGAGATAAATCGTGGACAACTTCTTCTTTTTTTTTCTTTTTCTTCATCTATTTTCTTTTTGTAAGAATAAAAACACTCTCTTTCTCTTATTATTATTTTTTATATTTTATAATTTTTTTGTTACGCATAATTTGGTCTAAAATTTTAGTATTTAAATAAAAAATAGAGTAAATGTCATTTCCGGTCCCTAAAGATTTGGTCGATGGACTTCCCACCCCCTAAGAAATCTAAATACCCAAATCGATCCCTATCTATTATGATTTCAGTACGTTCCAGTCCCTGCAACCGGATCCGAGCAGGTAACTGGCTGATGTGTCAGTAACTTGTCCACGTGGGTTTCTCTCCTTCATAATTAGGACAAATCGCCTCTGTACCTTTGTTGAAACGTTGCGTTTCATTATGAGCATTATCTCCTGGGTGTTCATAGTTATTTAGGATTTTTTCTTTATTCTTCATTGTCTTCATTGTGTGTAGAGTGAAGATAAAGGGTTTTCTCTTGAAGAACAATATGGCTATGAAAGTCAGAGACTCTTCTTCACGAACCGTGGAGGAAAGCAATGAAGCTGGGAAGAATTTGTGCTGGAGTCCGAGTCTGGGTTCCACTGGGAGTATAGGAGAAAAGGCAAATCAAGGCAAGAAAAGATTTGTAGCACCCAGATGTCATTGTGGCACATATGCAATATTGTTTCAATCTAGCACTGCAGAAAATTCGAACAGACTTTTTTTTTGTTGCTCTTATTTTAAGGTAGTCATTTTTCAATTTTAGTTTTGTTTCAAAATTCCTTGCCATTACCATGGAGTGTTATTTGTTGCAGCTCCACATTGCAAATACTTTGCTTGGCTTAATGAATATGTTGAGTCATATTCACATAAAGCTTATGTCAATCAGAATGGTGTGGTTGAAAGTTTGAAGACGATGGAAGAAAGATTGGAGGCACTGGAAGTAATGATGGCAAAGCAGAAAATTGAAAAAATATTTGGAGGCAACACTAAATGCAGAACATTAACCACTTTTTTAATTGGAATTGCAATTACATTTATAATTTCATTAATTTGCAGTGGGTTAATTGAGAAAAATGTGAATTTGATTTAGTGTGCAAAGTTATGTAAATAGAAGACAACTACTTAATATATTATTGTTGAAATTCATAGCTTGTATGAAGACAACAACTGATGTTATGATTATTTACTCTAATTCAGTGATACTTAATTTATTTTATTTCATGTAGTTATAAGAATTTAAAATAGTGTATTGAGATATTATCATATTGTATTATTATGAGTTTGTGAAATACATGTCTATGAAGATAACAATGTAAATAAATATTCAAATCTCTGAGAAATTTGGAATTGAACTCTAATTCCTGAGAGTTTCATAAAAGTTGAAATCAACATATAAAGTGATTAAGTGATTCACAAACCAAAGCATGAGTATTTTACAAAAAGTTCACTCCAAAATATGACCTGCTCCAAAGTTTCACTCAGAAGACCATGTGTGTTTTTTTAACTTGATACTAAAACAAAAACCAAAAAAATTGACTGTATCTCTAAATCAACCTTGAGTATTATGTAGACTTTAAATCAGAACCTAATCATAACATCAACACTATAACCAAAATAACTAAGATAGAGTCTCCCCCTAAACCAAAGTTCTACATTTCCTAAACAACATAATATCCATATAGCAAGTTCTTTCACTGTTTTTTTGGTGGAGGCTTCATTCCTGGAGTTGGAATGAACTTGAATAGCCTTGGTGAGGTTCCAGTGCTAGCTGCTGCCAAAGTTTCATTGGAGATTGCATGAGAGGTTCTCTCTAAGCCTTGTCCTTCTGGTTGGGCTTGTATATTGTGAGGAGGTTCGTTGGGTTGCATTGGAGGACCTGGGGGCCTTTCTGACACTCTGTTTAGGCCTAATCTTTGGTGCTGCATAATGGGGCTGAGCCTTTGACTTCTGAGTTGTGGCCTGATTCATTGGAGTAGTTTGATCAATTCCTGGAACCTGGTAAAACAATAGTGAAATCACATTTGGGCTCCAACACTACATCTTTTGTGTGTTAAAAAAAAATTAAGAACTATGGTGTGTCTATTTACCTCTGCAGTTGGGGCATTTTGTGAAATGTTTATCTCATCTGGCTCTACATGTGGCCTCTTTGGCATTTTTTTCTTATTTTTTCTAGCCGTATCCTGTATGACAGAAACATGTTTTCATAGCCACATATGTTTTCAAATATTAACTCATTGTGAATACTCAAAGACACAACCCAAAATGTATACGAGTTACAAAATACTTGTCCAAAGAAAAAAACTTACAAGAGGGTCCAGGTGAATAGGTTCAGGTTCTTCAACATGTATGTTATTTACACCACCATCAATACCAGCCACATTCCCTATAGGGGGAGGGGCAGGAGCTAAATTTTCAGTCATCACAACCAAAGCTTTGCTAGCCGCTTTTGCCTTCTTCCTTTTTGGTTGCCAGTCGGGTTTAGCTGGTGCTCCCTTGCATGTTTTATAATAATGCCCCTTCTCCCCGCATTTGCTACACGTTACCTGAAAAGTTCTTCTCACTTTGTCGCCAATCACTGGAGGGGGAGGGGGTGCACCGGATTCAGTCCTTCGTTTCTTTGGACGACCAGCTGGTCTTACTATCTTGGGGGGTTATGGCTTTGGATGGTCTGTCTTCTCCCAAAATTTTTCGCTGTTCACCGGATTTACACACAAGTCATATGTTTTCCTCACAACATCCATAGTGAGATAAGGGCTCACAAAGTCTTCGGCAGCCTTAATTCTCAACTTAGAGATAGCAGCAACTGCGTGGACACATGGCATCCCTATACAACAGCAATAAAAACATGAATATGATTCGCTAAAAATTGTGAAAATAACAAGACACGAGTTATAATTAATGTTTACCTGTCAACTGCCATGCATTGCAAGTGCATGTATGTTGTTGGAGATTGACACCCAATTTGTGTTTTCCCCTAGTAACTTCAAATAGAACCCTGTCATTATCTCCGCTCCATTGTGCATTCCATTTATGATTCTGTGGTTTAATGTGCCTGTCAAGTCTCCACTGCTGCGCTGGTGCCAGTTTTCCAGTGCACCTCCCTAGAATCCTCTTGTGCTTGGCCATCTTTTTCATTAGTGTACACCTTATCTCTTCACACATTGTTAGAATCGTCTTCTCCCTAGCCTCAACTATCATAGAATTCCAAACCTCACACATGTTATTGGTGAGGCTATCATTCTTCGGACCATGACTGAAATATGCCTTGCACCAAGCTGCTGGGTCAAATTGATTCATATACTCCCATCCTCCGTGGCACTCACTTTTAAACTTCTCCATTGATGCTTTGAATTGCATTTGAGTAGTGCACTTGGCAGCATGCCATAACAGTCCCTTTACCTGCTTGTTATTGAATTTTTGTTGAAGATTCTTCCAAATGTGCAACACACAATTTCTATGGTGTGCATAAGGCATGACTTCCTTTGCTGCATGCATAAGTCCCTGCAAGTTTGGTTTAAAAACTAAATATAAGTCATTTATAATTGCTACGAACATCTAATTATACACCAATTGCTGGCAATAGAAGTCACTGGTATAAACCAATTATAAGTCAATTATATTGTGCAAAATTGCATTTATTAAACTAAAAAAGGCATGCCAATTATAACCGTTACAAACATCTAATTATAATCCAACATGTGCAACAGAAGTCTATAGCCATAAACTAATTATAAGTCAATTATATTGTGCAGAATTGCATTTATAAAACTGAAAATGGCATGCCAATTATAAGTGTTACAAACATCTAATTATAATCCAACATGTGCAACAGAAGTCTATATCTAATAAGACAATTATCTTGTGCAGACTTGTATTTATAAAACAATATCTAATAATCTAAACAGTATCTACACTATAATCCAACTATACTCTGCAGAATTATAAACAATATAAAAATAGGTTGGCAAATGTTGTTACCTTCTGTTGGTCGGACATGAGATTCCATCCGTGCACTTGATGGTCTCCCAAATCATCCTGAAGTCGAGTTAAAAACCACATCCAATTCTCTGTATTTTCTGCTCTTGTAACAGCATATGCAATAACGAATACATGGTTGTTAGCATCAAGTGACATTGCAGTTAGGAGTTGGCCTCCATAATACCCCTTTAAAAAGCATCCATCTAGGCCTATTAGTGGTCTACAACCCTTAACAAACCCATTTCTGCACGCATCTAAGCATACGTAAATTTTGTCAAACAGCGGTAGAGATTGCGGAATTGGGTCAACACACATGTCAGTCGTGCTGCCTGGGTTACTCCTGTGCAACTCTTGTAAATAATCCCACAACTTCCCATATTGTGCCTTGTCATTCCCAACAACAATTTCCCTAGTTGCTTTCAAAGCCCTTTGTATCATTTTTGGATGGACCTGAACATTGTAGTCCTGTTTCATATGCTCCGTTGCTTCCCTCGGTGTCAGCTTAGGCTGTGTTGCCAACCTTTTTTCCAGCTTATCTGTGACCCGTGTCCTATCGGCCAAATTGCTTCCATAATCCCTTCCACATGTATGCTTGTTGTGAAATGTTTTTATCTCAAATGCCATTGTTTTTTAGTTTCTTGCCACATATATTAACCATGGGCAGTTCTCCTCCGCACATCTAGCCCTGACCCTATCCTTTTCATTCTTGATATACATGCAATCTCTTCCATCCCAGACAAATAATCATTCAAGGCCTTCTTAAATATCTCTATACTCGAAAATTGCATTCCAAGCTCAAACCGAACCTCTCCATATTCATTTTCTTCATTGAAATCAAGTCCGTGCATTGTCCTCTCATCCTCAGAAGATACCGGGGTATGACACTCTTCAGAAGCATATTCATAGTTGTAGTCATCACTGTCACTCTTCTCATTAACCACTGTTGGACCTCCTAGTTCATCTTCTACTGGCCCTCCCATATCTGTTTCTACTGGCCCTTGGGCAGAACCCAACCCACTAGGAGGTGTCTCAGTTCGATTTCCTTTACTAGATTCACCGTATAACACATGTCTCTTCCTCCTCCTCCCAGTATACCTCTTTGATGATTTCTTACCATTTTTCTTAGGTGACACTTTCATCTTGTTTGATGGAGACACCGATGCTTTTTCCTTTGTTTTTTTTTCCATGTCTTTTTGGTGACTCAATATCACTACTATCACTTTTATAACTAGGAGGAGGAGGCTTGTAGGCCTCATCCTCAGCACTCTCGTATCCATCATCTGATGAGGATTCCTCTGTGACCACAACGGGCTCTTCCTCTGGTTCTGGCTCTGGTTCGACTGCCATTGGTTGACTTACTGGGTGCTCAAAGTAGATGTAGAACTCATTTCTATTTGGACAACTTAGGGTGGCTTCACACATGTCATTAATATCCTGGTCACCCTTAAGGATATGAAGCCCAAACTCCAGGTTTCTTGCTGCTGGATCAAGCCAGTAAATTTCTTTGTATTCTAGATAACCTAATCTCCTGAAGAGTTCTTCCAAGTCCTTCTTATTGACAAAATCAATATCCATGGGTGGAAATTTCTCAATCTTTCCATCTACGTACCATAACACTCCATTTGGATCTTTCTTGAGTATCCTACCATGATGAAAAACAGGGATAACAAACACAGACATCTGTAAAAATCCAAACTATAACTCAGTAATAAAGCAAAACTTCAAACTTAATCAACAGCAAATAGACTAAAATATCTATCAGTTAAGAATTCTTAACTCATCTAAAAGCAGAAAGGTAGAAACTTTCAAAGTTAACATCATTATTATAGTTTCGCAACAACTCTAACTCATCAAACAAAGCTAGTGCTTCACCCCCATCCACCCATAATCACCATGCAGAGGAGAACTGAGTTATCAAAGCTAATTTCACTCCCACTATCTGACACACTCCTCAATTTGACTACAGTAAAAGATAAAGTAAGTAGAAGAGAACAAAAGATTGCTTACCGTTTCAAAGAAACTTGCCAAATGCTTCCAATGTCTCCCCACACAGTGGTGCAGTACGATTGCACGTCCTCAACGTAACGCTCTTCTGGAGGGAAGGAGAAAGATTTCAGAGTTAGGGCCAAATGTAAATGAAGAGGGAGAGGAAGGTGTTTTACGGAATAACGCTCATAATGAAACGCAACGTTTCAACAAAGGTACAGGGGGCGATTTGTCCTAATTATGAAGGAGAGAAATCCACGTGGACAAGTTACTGACACATCAGCCAGTTACCTGCTCGGATCCGGTTGCAGGGACTGGAACATACTGAAATCATAATAGATAGGGATCGATTTGGGTATTTAGATTTTTTAGGGGTGGGAAGTCCATCGGCCAAATCGTTAGGGACCGGAAATGACATTTACTCTAAAAAATATAATTTTAAAACTTAATTTTAAAGTTTAGGAATAATTTTGTATAAAAAAAATTAAAACAAAAAAATTTTCAATATATATATATTAAGAACTAAAATCCTACTTTTCCTTTATTTATTTATATGGATTATGTGCAAAATATAGCAATTAGCATTTGTCAAGGACAAAGAGCTTAATGAGACAACTCTAATGAGACAACTCTGTTGGTTACAATCTCACTGCCACGGATCGCGATCCCATTCTCCAACTTTAAAAGCCTCACAACCGTCGATAATCCCTCTCCTGTCCATCAACGGCTACAATCTCCTCAAATCATTCTCACCAATACCATTTTCATTTCCCGCCTTTCACCACCCCCAAAATCTGCAGCTATATAACAATTCCCCAATTTCCCATCATTCACACCATCTCTCAAATTCTCCTCACACTTTCTCGAGAAAATCAAATTTCGCATCTTCTCTTCCGTTACTTTCTAATCGACATGGCACGTACCAAGCAGACAGCTCGCAAATCCACCGGCGGTAAGGCTCCAAGGAAGCAGCTGGCAACTAAGGCCGCCAGAAAGTCAGCTCCGGCGACCGGAGGAGTTAAGAAGCCTCATCGTTTCCGTCCAGGAACGGTGGCTCTGAGAGAAATCAGGAAGTACCAGAAGAGCACTGAACTTTTGATTCGTAAGCTTCCGTTCCAGCGTCTTGTTCGTGAAATCGCCCAGGATTTCAAGACTGATCTCCGATTCCAGAGCAGCGCCGTCGCCGCTCTACAGGAAGCTGCTGAGGCTTACCTCGTCGGTCTTTTCGAGGATACTAACCTTTGCGCCATTCATGCCAAGAGAGTCACCATTATGCCGAAGGATATTCAGTTGGCTCGCAGAATCAGAGGCGAGAGGGCTTAAGTTTCGGTCCTGGTAGATTCTAGGGTTTTTAAAATATTAATGAATCCCAATTCTATGTTCTATTGTAATGAGGGCTCGTCTTTTGCTGAATTAAAATGTTAATGTGTATCTGCTTTGAGCAAATTATGTGTTAAACCTAGCAGTAGTATCTGATGTCTAGTTTGTAATACTGTTACAACAAAGTATTAGTAGATTTTGAATTTTCAGATCTGACGTTATTACGTTACTAAACTTCTACTTACTTAATTGTCTTTGCATGTAGACCTCACTTGATTTCAATAATGGCTAAGCTTCAGTAGTTTTAG
This sequence comes from Arachis stenosperma, assembly GCF_014773155.1. Lineage (NCBI taxonomy): Eukaryota > Viridiplantae > Streptophyta > Magnoliopsida > Fabales > Fabaceae > Arachis > Arachis stenosperma. The sequence goes on along the minus strand of NC_080380.1, from coordinate 145,741,948 downwards.
GTTGCTATAACAATTACTTGAATTTAGCTTTGATTCTTATTCATAGTTCATAAATCTGATCTAATTGGGTTTTATTTGGCTATATCAGCTGTTGATTAACAATTGTGCTTGAGTTATATATCTTGTATTTGTATTAAATTTGATCGGTTATCAATTTCTTGTAGCTGCAATGGTGAGGCGGTCTCTACCTAGAATAAAAATAAAATCGTAATTTCCTGCTATTTTTACACTCAATTCATATCAATTGAAGTATTGAGACTCAAGATTTTTGAAATTGGTGGCTTTATTAGTAAGACCCTAAGAGGGTCCATCTTACTGATGCCGCATTACTGTTCGATTTCTTATTGTTTACCGAATTCGAGAGTCGAAGTTTGATTAATGGATTAAGAGATTAGTGAATTTTATGCAGTCACTAGTTCAGTTGTGTACATTAGCAGAGTACCATATATATGACTATAAAGAATGAATGAGCATTTTTTGATTGTGGCTGATGAGTGATGAGCTGTTCTTAAGTAGGATACATTGCGTTTTCAATTTCATTGGGCCCGGCTTGATCCGTGGGATGGAGGCATGGAGCTTTCAAGTTTCAACAAGTAATTCATGCGTCACGTATCACTTAAAATAGATTAATATACTGTTTAAAATTTCTAAATTGTACTAATAGTCTCAATGTTGTACAAGATACCATTACTATCAATCCATGCAGTTTGCGATAATTAGAATCGAAATAAATTTAAATTAGTGCGGTGCTAATTGAATTTTGGTTTAAATTAGGTAAAATAAGAAATTTAATTTAAATATTTTAAAGATTAATCATAAAAATCTACAATTAATTATTTAATTTTTATGCATGGATATTACATCAACAAAAATTACTAATGTTGAAATTCACTATTAAAAACATAAATCTGATAGTTACGCGGTAAAAAGAGCAGCGTCTCGTGAAGTTCTCGCAGTCGTAGATTTTTTATTTTTTCTGGCTTTCAACTCCTTTCATTTCGCAAACACCTTTTGCCTTTTGCAAATCGCAAGTATATATACATTGACTTGAGCTGAACGTGACACTTTTCTTTTCCCATTTTCGTCAAACCAATTTTCTAATTGTTTTCTTTCTTGGTTTATTTTTGAAAAACGATAGTTTTCGCCATTCAACACTTTCTGCGCCATGAAAGCCTCCGTCGTTGTCAGCGCCATTGAAATACAGTAGCACCTTCCTCCCGTCCCTCACCTCACAATCACATTTCCACCTCCTCTATTATCATTCCATCATTCATTCAGTCCTTCATTCATTCATTCATTCATTCATTCTCTTGAATCAGGTAAAGATTCTAAAACCTTTTCTTTTTGTTTTTCATTTCCAAGTTGCATGTCCTTTGTTTATGTTTTTCACTTCTAATAGCTTTCTGTATCATCCTTGATGATTGCAATTTTATATCACTTATTACGAAGGTTTAGAAGACAAGAAGGAAGAAAGATAGAAAAGAAAGGGATAAAGGTAAGTGTTTGGTGAGTTCTTGATTTGGTGATGCTATAGTTTAAATTACAACTCACATTTGCTTCTGCGATTTAATGTGATGATTTTGTAGTACATACAGGAGTGAAGAGAAGAAAAAAGAATGGGAGCTGCTTTGTTGCCTGGTGCAGCATTTGGGATTCGTCCCTTTGTTATAAACCACCCTTTTATATGTAGAAGAACAACTTCATTTGCAGCAATTAGAAACAGGTTTGCTTAAAGAATTCATCTTTTTTAGTATCCTTCCACATACTAATTTTTTGTGGAGCCACCTTATACATTTGTTCTTATTATTAGTATTTTTAAAAAAATAACTTTATCTACAAGTAGTGAATAAATGCCTAAATCTTCTTTGTTTACCTTATTGCAGGAATTGTTTCTTTGCTGAGAAGAGAATCTCCAGACCATTTTCTATTGTTTACTCTGGAGCTGTAAGGACACTCTTGAATATATTGCTTTTGGAATATTATGATCTAGAATTATTTGTCTTTCTTCTTGTTTGTCAATATGTCTTTCTTTCTTTTTTTTTTTTTTTGAAATCTTTATACAGTACATGGTTTTGGATGTTTTCATCATTATAGAAGTGAGCAAGATTTTATGTCTTCTCTGCTATTCTGTTAAGTAGGTCCCAATAACATGAGTTCTTGCTTCGTGATAGTTGAGAAATAACCTATATTTTACCCTCTATGACAGAAGGATTCAGATGATTCATTCTCTGAGGCGGTTGTTGGTCAAGATGGTCATTTGGGAAGAAGTGAAGCTACGGGGTTAGAAGATGAATTAACGATGACTAAGAAAGCTCTTGTAGTGGCACAAGCGAAACAAGATGCTCTTGAGAAGGAGAGAGATCAATTGCTTGAAAAACTGGCTCAATCTGAGGCCAAAAAGCCGGAGTACATGTCAGCCATTTCTGATGACAATGAGGTAGCTATACCTGAAGTTGAGGCCGCCAAGTCTCTTTTCCAAAAAGCTCTAAAGGAGTCAGTTGAAGAGAGGTTCGCTTTGGAATCTAAGCTGGTCCTTGCCAAACAAGATGCTATTGATCTTGCTGTGCAGGTTGAAAAGTTAGCAGAGATTGCATTCCATCAGGCAACTATTCATATACTACAAGATGCTCAACTCAAAATTTCATCGGCAGAAACCACAGCCGCTGAAGGAGCTCATCTAATTGAAAAGCGAATCACGGATGCAACTGAAAGTACAGTATCATCCATTGTGGAAAGGTCAGAATTTGCTATAGGGAGAGCCCTAGCTATAGCAGAAGAAGCGAGTGAACATGCAAAAAAAACCACAGAAACACTAATAGATAATGCCTCTCCATTTGATCAAATTGCTTCTGTCCAGGCCGAAAATATGAAGTTGCAGGGAATAATAAGTGATTTAGAATCTCAGTTGATTATTGCAAGAAATGAGGTTAATGGACTGAAGTTGGAAGTGGAACAAACCAGACAACAGCAAAAGGCATTTGAACAAAGAGCTATTGATGCAGAGAGGGCTTTGCTTGATTTTAAGGAGTCAACTGGGAAAAATATTTCGAAGCAGGTAGAGGAGATCAAGACATTTATGAAGAAAATGAAGATCGATGTTACAAAAAGAACAAAGGCAGTTTCCAAGACTTTTAAGACTGACTTGAAGAACATAAAGACTACTGTTGAAGCTGCAAAACAAATGGTGCGTTTGAAAGATTATGCCTACCTAAATAGATTCAAAGCACTTCAGAGATCATTAAAAGCTTCAGAAGACGCTTTAAGGGCATGGAGACAGAGAACTGAAATGGCGGAATCATTCTTATTGAGGGAAAGCCGGCAAGATGAAGGGGATGCGGATTCCATCTATGTTGTTAATGGCGGACGGATAGACCTTCTGAAAACTGATGATTCTCAAAAATGGAAACTGCTAAGTGACGGTCCTCGTACAGAGATACCTCAGTGGATGGCCAGAAGAATTCAGGAAATTTCTACCAAGTTTCCACCAAGAAAAATTGGTGTAGCAGAAGCAATGACATCAAAATTCAGACCCTTAGAGTTACCTAAAGAAGATGAAGTATGGTCCATTGCACAAGAAAAGCCAAAGCAAGGGGATGCTTTAGATGAACATATTGAGAGAGAAACACTCGAGAAAAAGCGAAATGCATTGGAGACTGCTCTTAAAAGGAAGGGAGACCCTGAACAAACAAAATTAGGTCCGGATGCTATGCTTTTGCTGTGTTAATGCGTTGCTTGAAATTATATGTAACTTTGCTTCTGGATGGTTTATCTTGTTGGCATCTAAAAATTTTTATAACTTAAATGCAGAGTCAGCAACTGGAACAGGACGCGAGATTGTGGTTAGTATACCTACTTACCCAATAAGTTGAGAGATTTGGAGTAAATGTAGGACATTAGGTTATTGCTTTTTGAGTTGCTTAGATCTGGTGATTATAATTTAAGTGTTTTGCTAACTTAAGGTACTTGTTAAGAAATAAAAAAGGGGAAATGTTTAATTGAAAAGATTTTAAACTTTCAATACATCGAATGCATTGCACAATTAAAATCCTCCTCTTTTTTTAATAAAAAAAGGAAGAGTTCTGAGTAATTGATACAATAGTGTGGATGTAGAAATGCTAGAGCATTTAGTGCCTTTGCACCATAATGCTGATTTTCATCCAGTACTAATGTAGTATATCATTACATCACATGCATTGTTTATGATTGTCTTCAAGGGTCCATTAACTCTGATATTGCTATTTGTTGTTATGAGCATTAACTATTGAAACTTTTTACCCTCTATAGTGTCATTGCTTCTGATGAATTTATATTTCTCAGTTTCAAGCTTTTAATTGGGAGAGCTGGAGAAGACAGTGGTATTCTGAATTAGCTTCTAAATCTACTGATCTATCTCAAGCTGGTATAACAGCAGTGTGGCTACCACCGCCAACACAATCTGTTGCTCCCCAAGGTTTGACTAGCTCACTTATATCTTATATATATTTTTTTCATCATTGTGTACCATTGGAATAATAACCTGTTCTGTCCTAGCATCTTGCCACATTTTTTTTACCCAGTTCTATCATTCCTGTGATCTGTCATTATATTTTCTGTTTTATTTGTCATCTCGTTTACTTTCACTTTAAGATGCCATTATGTGGTCAATGTCAACCTGTGGCACGGCAAGCATTAATGACGGTTTAACTAACATGCAGGTTATATGCCTTCTGATCTTTACAACTTGAATTCAAGCTATGGTACTGTGGAAGACCTTAAAAGTTGTATACAGGAAATGCATTCTCATGATCTGGTGGTATGCTTTTCTGCTAGCTTTGAGAAACTTACAAAGTTTACATTCGATTTTCATTTTCTTTTTAAACTTTCTAGTTGCAACATTCTTAAGTAGTGCCCTTAGGATATTTGTTAGTAAGACCTGTTTTATCTTTCCTATGTTCAAACTTTCAAATGCAAAGTATGGTCGTCAATTTTGAAAGATAATTCATTGGTGAATAGGTCTTGGGAGATGTTGTACTTAATCATCGATGTGCACAGAAACAGGTAAGTTATTTACTGCTTAGTCTAGACTTTTTGTATATATTTAGTGCAAAAGGTTATAAAATTTGTTCTTCGGACATGGGTTATGGGCTAAACTGAAGTCATCATGGTGTTAGATTGAGTATAAGGGTAGTGTCTGGTCTTAATCACAATACTTATTTTCTCTAATTTTATAATAAAAGATTCTGGTATGTTGAGTTGGAGACACGAAAGTAATTCGTTAATCATTCAATTGCGGCTTGTGGTTTTAGTCAATTATCTTTAGTTTCCTATATCTGTTGTAGCCTAATCAATATAAACGGAGCAAGTAGTCTATAGTTTAGTTCTTGTTTCTCTATTCTGCATAAATTAATTAACCTTTAGCACAAGTTAAAGTTGACCTGTACATTGTTCACACATACTGATCAAATCATTCTTATGTGAGATGTTATAGAGATGTAAAACCATTCTGAGTATCTAATGTTGGTTGTTTATCCAACTCAGCTACATCCTACATGCTAAAACTGGAATTAAGAAATTCTTCTAGTCTTCGCATGTGGTTTATGCTGAAATTTGCTGAAATATGGGCCATCTGTTTCGAAACCTGTGGGTTTGCATACAGTAGCTGTGTTCTGTGATTTGTATGGTCTCTTTTCTTTTTTAGTATTCGAACTCTAGATGGAGAAATCTCTTCATCAATAGGTACACTTCATAATAGAGTGTTGACAAAGGGCTGTCAGAAATTCACAATGTTTACATGTTTCAGAGTCCAAATGGTGTTTGGAACATTTATGACGGCAAGCTTGCATGGGGACCTGAAGCAATTGTATGTGACGATCCCAATTTTGAGGGCCGTGGAAATCCGTCAAGTGGTATATCTTTATATATATTATATCCTCTACAGTTTTATCTTGTCTTTTCAGTAAGTTATTTGTGTGAGAAACTGAGGCTGTGGCCTTCCACTCCAAATGATACAAAACCTAATTAAATAAGTATGAGGGAGAAAAAAAAGTATTGAAACCTGTAATTTGTAATTAGTTTGAGTGTTCGCTTTCCGTTGGTCTAAGGTTGGCGTGGTCCTGAAAAGAAGTATGAACTATGGAGTTCCACTTCTCTAATGTGTCATAACTGATACTCCCTCATATGGAAGACAAAAATATAGCACCTTCTCCACAATATGGGAGTGCAAAATGCTTTACCAGGTAATTATTAGGATTTTTATAGACGTTTTTCTGATTCTCTTTATATAGGTGATATATTCCATGCAGCACCAAATATTGATCATTCTCAGGACTTTGTACGGAAAGATATCAAGGAATGGTTAAAGTGGCTTCGGAGTGACATAGGTTATGATGGATGGAGGCTTGATTTTGTGAGGTATTTTTTTTTCCATTCTAAGTATTTTGGAGGCTTGAGATAATTCTTTACTTACTAATTTCTACTGAATCTCTCTTGCAAGTTGTATCAATTTATATTATGAGTAAAGAATGGAAAAGATAAGGAAGAATTGTCAGTAAAAGTAAATACAACAGATAAATTGGCATAATCTTCTCCATTCCTTTTATGTAGGTAGCTAGAAAATGTTGGTAGTATATTAATTGATGAAAGAAATATTTTTCATTTTGGCAAACTCATGCAGATGCAGTTGATTAGGGAAAAAGGATCTGGACTCCTCTGCAGTCAATGCTGCAATGTAGTGGAAAAGAGAAATAGCAAACTAGTTGGCTTAGACTTTTTGGTTAAATCAGCCACTTTTGAATAATTATTCAACTTAAAATATTGTAGTCTTTTAGTGTCGTATGAACAACTTTTTTTCTTCTTAAACCTCAATTCAAGTACACTGTTGTCCTTTCAGGTTAGAGTCTGAAACACCATTATTTGGCTCTTGCTTGGTAGCCATTGAATAATGGTAAAACAGAGCCTGCAAGATTTGTTAGCGTAGTATTGCAAGGAAGAAAAAAAAAACACTTCTCTTGTCTTCAAAGTGTTTAACTCTTAGGGAGCTTTCTTACTAAAAAAATGTCACAGTTTTAGGTTGCACTATGAGAAATGGGAGCTAAATAATGATATAATAGAAATTTCGTATCTTTATATCTGATATCTGTGGTGCTTTGAGCAAACGTGATACCAAAATAGATAAGTTCAATATTTTTAAGGGAGCACAAAATCTTGTGTTTCAGCAGTCTCTCTTTGCAATGCTCTACACATTTTTATTCTTTCATCAAATTGAACATTGAAGTTATTCTAGTTCCTTTGTTTTACAATTAAAATATTATAATATAAAATTTGATTTTTCCTTATTATCTGCCTGCAGAGGCTTTTCTGGTACATACGTAAAAGAATATATTGAAGCATCAAACCCTGTTTTTTCCATTGGAGAATATTGGGACGCCATGAAATATGAACATGGAACTTTGTGTTACAACCAAGGTTCGTTACTTACTGCTTTATCCTCCTTATTATTGGTCCTGCAATAACCTGAAATATATCAACCTCTGAGTTATATACTTTTATCTTAAAAGCTATATTTCAAATTTGTAATAAATAGATGCTCATCGACAACGGATAGTTGACTGGGTCAACGCTACAGGAGGCACTTCAGCTGCATTTGATATGACAACAAAGGTACTCTGTTCCACATCAGTTAATGGTAGCTTCTTGGTAATCTTACATCCAGAAGCTGATTTCATATTAGAAAATCTATATATAAGGAGACATGAGCTATTATAATGAAAAATCTATTATAATGAAAAGCTATTATAATGAAAAGCTATTATAATGAAAAATCCAGAAGCTGATTTCATATTAGAAAAGCTATTATAATGAAAAATCTATATATAAGGAGACATGAGCTACTATTCAGTCGTGGGAAGCTGATTTCATGGGCAAGAAATTTTCCATATTACCCGATTAATATTAGAAAAATAACAAATTTCCTGGATGGCGTATTTATCAGCCGATTAATATGATGATAAAGTCATGTCGGATTTTCCCTCTATAGAAAGAAGTGGAAAACTTCATTAGAAGGAAGGGAACAAAAAGTGAAAGTCTTGTGGCTAGAATTTAACATTATATTGTTGTATTATGATTTTCAGGGGATACTTCATTCTGCTTTGCATGGTGAATATTGGAGACTGATAGATCCTCAAGGGAAACCTCCAGGAGTAATGGGATGGTGGCCTTCTCGTGCTGTTACATTCGTAGAGAATCATGACACAGGGTCTACTCAGGTATCTATTCTGTCTTTGAAACACTCTCCCTTCTGAAAAAATCACAATTCACATACTAATGCAAACCATGATTCGAAAGTCTGACCTTTTTCTCAATTTGTGCGCTGTTGCCTTGACATTGTTGCATATACTATCAGAGAATGAGGGAAATGGACATAACATTTCATGTTATTTTAAATATTTTCAGGGTCACTGGCCATTTCCACGAGACAAGCTCATGCAGGGATATGCATATATCTTGACTCATGCCGGAACGGTAAGTTCTCAACAGACTAACATCCAATAGACTAATACCTTCTTAATGGATTCAAACCTCAGATAAATTATATTGAGCTCTTCTGAGATTGGGAGATATTATTCGCAAGACCTTTATGGCACTTGGTATTCCTTATTTTATAAAATACGACATACTGACCTCCCTTATAAATATGTTATTGATCACCCCAAAATTAAGAATTTGATAACCTCAGAGGAAGTCAATTCTGTTAGAGGACAATCTGTTGTTAGTCTCTTCATCTTTGATGCCCCATATTTATCAATGACTTATATTGTGCTTGAATACTTTGCAGCCCACAATATTTTATGACCATTTCTTTGATTTTGGCATCCGTGATGTGATAACCGAGTTGATTGAGGCTAGGAAGCGGGGTGGAATCCATTGTAGGAGCCCCACGAAGATATTCCATGCTAACAATGAAGGTTATGTAGCAAGGGTTGGTGATTCACTAGTTTTGAAGCTAGGACACTTTGCTTGGCACCCCTCTAGGGAGAACTTGTTGGATGGTAGCTGGAAAAAGTTTATTGACAAAAAGACAGATTACCAAGTTTGGTTGAGAGAATGATTTAATACAAATGGATATAATAGATAAACAGAGTAATAGACAATGGATTTCCATAATGATTGATGGAATTGAAAATAGCTTACTGAATATAAAGCACAAAGATCATAGGGAGAAGATAATCTTTTGGTTGTAGTATAGACACCAACATTGTATTAATCCTGTTAAAAGGGATTCCCTTAGGTAATGCCACTTCTAATTGCTGAATTCTATTTGCATACATTTTTTTCCCTGTTAATAAGTAATTTGTAAATATGCTTGATGAAATCAGAGACATGCCCCCTCTGTTTCAAGGATGACCTGCCACTGATTATCGATAGTTTGATTATGTGTCTACCCTGGTCGTACAATTGTTAACTACATACATATATTAAGAAACCATTACTAAAATTGTACAATATTACAAAATAAATTGGTTTGGTCCATTTGCGCTTAGTTAAATATCATTCGCCTTTAAACTTCTCATTTTTTCAATACTCCTTTTTTTGCAACTAAGATGCAAAGGAAGTACCGAAGTAGTGATTCACTAGACCCAAACATTTTCCAATATTAAATGGTCATCAACATATAATTCGGTCAATAGTTATTAAATAACTTTCAAAGTGAATGATATCAATAAAATCATCATTTATTTCGTCAATCTTGACTTGTGTGCCGAAATGCAGCATCCTAAGCGGCAGATCAATAACATTGGTCACTATAAAACTTGGAAATCAAAACTAACACTATATATAGTACACTTTAATCTTGAGTCCCTCACATAATTCTTTCTCTGAAGAATATTATTTTTCCCAACAAATTAAACAATTCACAAAGATGGGAATCCCTCACTTTCTCTGCATACCATTTCCACTTCTAGGCCATGTGAACCCCCTCATGCAATTTTCTCATGTTCTAGCCAAACATGGCTGCAAGGTCACTTTTCTACACACTGAGTTCAGCCACAAAGGTAATAATGTAACATATGTATGGGATCAAATATCTTAAAATACCGTAATTAATTTATGTTAGTAATTGTATTATATCATTAGATGAAATGAAATATGAGTTGTAATTTCTCCTCTCTATAACTCAATTCTTCAACTTCAATATTGTGTAGGCTCCAACACCAACGTTGAAGGGTCAAACATTAAGGTTGTGACACTCCCTGATGGTTTGGAAAATGAAGATGATAGGAGTGACATGTTAAAAGTACTTTTGTCCATAAAGAGAACCATGCCTTCATTGCTTCCAAAGCTAATAGAAGATGTCAATGCCTTAGACTCTGAGAACAAAATCAGTTGCATACTTGTTACAACAAACATGGGTTTTGCCTTGGAACTTGGCCACAGATTAGGGATCAAAGGTGCTCTCTTCTCTCCAACTTCAGCTACTTCTTTGGCATGTGGTGTCTTCGTGCAGAGGCTCATTGATGATGGCATTATTGATTCTTCAGGTACGTATAAGGTTTCTTCTTTACCATTGATTCTTGATGCCTACACTATTCACAAAAGAGTGTTGCACATATATATTTATTGTTGATTCCTTACATAGGTGGTTTTTCATATATTTTACAATCATAACAAAACATTAGCCATCAATCAGTCATCGGTATATAATATGGGAAAGTTTTCAAATGTATTGGAATACCGTTATTCTAATAATTTTAACCGCTGATTTTAATTAATATATGCTATATATATATTTTATAATTAAAATCAAAGGTTACAATTAGTAAAGGAAAAATAAAGAAATGAAGAATTTTTTTTATGATAGTTGGATAACTATCACATGAAATATATCATTTTATCCATCCAAAAATCACTTTATCCTAGAATTAGTCATATAATATACGTTAAAATATAAATATATATTAAAAATATGCAAAGTAATACATGTAAATATACACTTGTTACACAACATTGATCACGAGCTTCAATTCCAATCTTCATGCAAGGTTTTTTGTAGAAAAATTAAATTAGCCAATTTGGCATTGGCCTTGGAAAATTGATTGTGTTTGTAAAATTTTCAATTAATTGAATGCACTGAAACAACAATATTTGACCAGACATTATTAATTTCACTAATACTAGTACTTAGAAATGGGTGAAATTAAAATGAAAAACTAAACTAGCAGATACAAACTTTGGGAGTTCAATGATTCCATAATGGTTGCAGGACACCCCACCAGAAAACAACAAATTGAGCTCTCCCCAGGGTTGCCTAAGATAGACACGGCGCAATTCCCATGGCGCGGCGTAAGCAAGCTCTGGTTCACTGAAATTATTAAAGAGATGGAAACACTCAAAGTAGCTCAATGGTGGCTTTGCAACACTATTTGTGATCTTGAGCCTGCAGCATTCTCTATTTCACCAAGGTTCCTACCAATTGGTCCATTCATGGAAACTTATGACAATAACAAGGCTTCTTCTTCATTGTGGCAAGAAGACACAACTTGCCTACATTGGTTGGATCAACAACCAACTCGATCCGTCGTGTATGTTTCGTTTGGTAGTTTGGTTGTGTTGGAATCAAATCAATTCAAAGAACTAGCACTCGCGCTTGATCTCCTTAACAAGCCTTTTCTTTGGGTCGTTCGCGCCAACCATAATAACATTGGTTCATCATATCCTAAAGAATTTAATGGAAGTAAAGGTAAAATTGTGGCTTGGGCGCCACAGAAGAGGATCCTAAACCACCCTGCCATAGCTTGTTTTGTCACACATTGTGGTTGGAATTCTATTTTAGAAGGTGTTTGTGGGGGTGTACCATTTCTATGTTGGCCATTTAATAGTGACCAATTTATTAACAAGTTATATATTTGTGATGTGTGGAAGGTTGGATTGGAATTGGAAAAGGATAAGAATGAATTGATTTCAAGGGGTGAGATAAGGAAGAAGGTGGAGCAATTGCTTGGGAATGAAGAAATGAGAGTAAGGTCTTTGAAATGGAGGGAAACGACTTTAAAAAATGTAGGACAAGATGATCAATCAACAAAGAATTTGATTATGTTTGTCAATTGGGCAAAATAATGGGAGAATGATAAATAATGAGTTATATATGTTAATTGTTATTTGTCCTAAAAATTGGAGCCCCGTGATGAGGGCTAACTATAATAAAATCTTATGATTTGAATGAGTTTTTTTTTTTTTTTCTTTGTGATAAAGTTAGAGTAAATTTTTATTTCTGTCTTTAACCATTTTGTTAACTCTCATTATGTCTTTTATTGACTAGAAAATAATATAATGGCTCCTAACCATTAATTTTGTCAGATATTTTACTCTCTCTATTAATGTTTTTGCGAATTTTGCCTATGTATCACGTTAGTTGATAACGTGTCAAGGAATTATTTCAAAGAGACAAAATATTCTTTGTCATGTCAGTAATACGCTATAATAAAATAGGATAATTAAACTTTTTAAAAAAAATTTAGGAGACACTTAAACTCCTAACTAATTTAAACATAGACACATAAACTCATAATGAACCATAAAGTAGGACAAAAATTCTTAAATTTCAACAAGTCATTATATTTGCTGCACTGGTTACTGGCCTTGGTTAACGGCAGCCTCAGTTCCTTGCTCCTCCTTCTCTTTCTTTTTCTTTGCAACATCCTGATATGAGCGCAGTAAAAACTATCTCATCAAGTTCAATAACTTTTAATCATTTTTTTCTTGATCTCCAATACAAATTTCATGTCCCCATCTTAACAATATCCATATATTAGTATTGTGAACGTGATCTTATTAGATTTTAAACTTCTCTTATTCATCTCATTCACAAGTTTTCTAACTTCTTTCAAATCGCAGATCTTGCAAAGGTCATTGATCAGCGCATTGTACATGATCAAGTCCGGCCTAATGCCTTGATTGATCATTATCTGAAAATTCTTCAAAGCCAAATCAATTTTTCATATTTGTATTGTTCATCAATCAAAATGGTGAAAGTAACACTATTCGAGACCAAGAAGAAGAAAGGAACTAAGGCTACTATCAACCAAAGCCAACAACCAATGCAGTAGCAGGTACAATGACTTGTTAAAAGTTAGGGATACTTGTCCTACTTCATGGTTCATTATAAGTATATGTTTAAATTAGTTAGAAATTTAAGTGTCTCTTAAAATATCTTTTAGGGTTTTAATTGTTCTGTTTTACTGCAGCATATTGCTGACATGGTAGTATGTGTTTTGTCCTTTGGATGGTTCCTTGACATGTCATCAATTAATGTGATATGTAGGCAAAATTCATTAGCTCTGGACAAAAAAATTAACGGAGGGGATAGAATATCTGACGAAATTAATCGTTAGGGATCGCAATGTCATTTGCTTATCAGCGGTCTCAGGATCATTATGTGAGTAAATATAAATCTGATTATCTCCTGCTATAAAATTATTAGAGATTAACTATATATCTGTCGACGTACTAATCACAATAACTTGTGTTAATTACACAGCAGTCCTATACACAGAGACTAGAGGCTGAGAGTCAGTAGTTTCAGCAAGGTGGGAAGGATGTCACCGATGGATCTGCAGCTGCAGCCGTCAATCCTGATGCGGTTTGGTGTGAGACTATCTTAACGCCGTACAAGAACCGCGCATACGGGATCAGGTCATTCTTCGCCAGTAGCCTCCGCACATTCACATTGAGGCCGTCATTAGCTTTTTGTGCCACCGACTTAGGGCCACGGGACCAATGACGATGATGACGACTACCTAGATCTGTAGTTATTTATTTTCCGTTCTATTATTTCATTATACACATTTGATGTAGTTAATTTTTAATATATTTGAACCGTATATTATTTATTTTAATTAAATAATAGTTTTTCATTATTTAAGAATGGACGACTAATTGTGTGAACTATGTTTGATGGCTGCTGTTGCTACGGGGATGGTCGAAATTGATGCCGCTGCTGCCAAACAAGAATAAAAGGAAGTTTGTTGCGTAGTTGAGTCGTGATTGAGGTAGTATTTTTCTCAAAACATATTTTATATTAAGGAATTATTATAAATCGATATTGATGTGAAAAATGTATTTTTGTGATTGTGCGAGTCTTATGGATCAATCTGAACTGTTTAAATGAATGTGATTTGATTAAATGTTCAAATAATGAATGAAGTTGGTTTAATTGTGATTGATTTGATTTGGTTGCTGAAATTCTGGATTGTGTTAATTTCCTTGAGTTGGTTAAGTTGATTTATTTGTAGTTATGAGCTGTAATTGATTTATTGATTGTCGAAAATTGTTTGATTGGTATACGCTGAGAATTATTAAATGTTTTGACTGATTGAGAGATGTCTAGTTTGGATGGATCTTTTGAAGGGTGAAAAAAATTCAAATTTCAAGAGAGATGTTACCGAAATTTTATAAGAACTTGAGTGAAAATTGAATGATAATAATAATGAAAACTGGTGCTATTTAGAGATTGTTTTAAAGTCTCATTTGAAAAAGTTGGATTCAAGAATTATGTTTTGAAAAGTTTTTGGTAAATTTAAAAGCAATTGAATTTGATTGATAAATTCTAATGATGGACGGGTATATATATATATATGATGTGTTGTGGCATGATTACGAGGATTTGATTCTTTGGATTTGTGGAAATCGGTATGTTTGTTAATTATTAGGAATGAGATTTGTGATGATTGTTGATTTGATAGTTGGAGTATGAATTGGTATGAGGAATGAGTAGAAAAGTGTGAAATTGGAGTGGTTTAAGTAAAGGATAGTGATGTGATAATTGGGATGGAAATTATGCTAGTTTTAAAACTTGAAATGAGAAAGGGATGTTGTTCTTTAAAGTAAAGTTAAAGTTACAGATTTTTGTGTAAAAAATAATTTTTGACCAAATTTGACGGGACATAATTTAGTTTTTGGATCTCAAAAATTTGTGAAATTTGATTTGAATAAAAATTGGGTTTGTCTAGTTTATGACGTTCAAAGAATAGACAGAAAATAATTTTTGTAGCAAATGTTATGAAGGTTTGAAAATGGGGCTTTAAAATTGAAATTTTGAAATTCTGTAGAATTGGGGACTCGTGCATACGCACAAGACGTGCGTAAGTATGATGTGCATCCCGAATTGAAATCGTGCGTACGCACGGAACATACATACGCACAACTGTGCTAATTTTTTGAAAATGTTACTTTTTAACTGTTTAACCTATCCAACTAGTTTGTAAATCCCTGTAGCCCGCATATGAACTTTGATAAACTGTTTTAAGACTTTATATACAATGGGGTTGGATTTTATTTAATGAATTTGAATAAAGTTTTCTATCTGAAACTTACTAAAGGAGATTTTGAGAATATTGTCAGGATGGTGGTTCGTCCTGCTCACAGTGAGGACGGTGGCTTTGTCCCGCTCACGGATAGATAAGTTGAGGTTGAGTATTTCCTCTCTTGTTGTGGTTGGCCAAATTTGAGGTTGAGGATTATCTCTCTTGTCACATCAGAGAATTTGATAGAAGGTTGAGGATTTCCTTCGATTCAATTCCCAAATGTGATAAGGACGGTGGTTTTATCCCACTTATGCATTGAGGATAATTATCCTTATGATAAATGTGAAATATAAGGAATTATGAGTTTGAGTTCGATTATGATTGTGAATGTGTTTATGATTAATAATGGTTATGATTGAAAAATGTGGCAGACACTATATCCCAGAGCAAATAGACAAGTTGAGGATGAAGGATTCTCTCTCTTACTGTGATGAGAATAGTTAATCCTGTAATTGATGTGATTATATAGAATTGCGATTTTGATGTTGATCCCGGTTATGTTTGATTATGATTATGACTGAATTGGCAAGGACGGTGACGCTATCCCGCTTGCGTATTGGTTTAATATTTGTTCCAGGCAAAGACGATGGTTTCATCCTACCTATTCATGATTGTGGTGTTGGATGTGGGAAAAGTGGTAGGGCACTCTCCCTCGACTTATTCTCCCACATTCTCTTTTGATGGCGATTTGTTGAATATGGGAAAGGTGGTAGGACATTCTCCCTCGGTGTTTTTCCTCAAGTTCTCTCTTTGTCTGCAAGGTGGTAGGGCACTTTTTCTCAATTTATTTTTCCTGATGACTGTCTCCAGGAGAAGGTGGTATGGCATACTCCCTCGATTATATGCCTCCTTGTGATGTACAATAGAGAGACGATATTTATATTAGCTATCGAGTGTGTCGGGTTCTGCCAGTTTAACCGACACGTGAGCTCACGACCAGAAAGTCACGCATACATCATATTGCATTTGTTTGAGATTGCTTGGGTCTGCATAATTACTTGGTTTGCTTAATTGATATTCTATTAACTGTTAATTATAGTACTTGTCATAATTGTTGTCTTCGTGTGATTGTTTGACTGTCTGTCTGTACTTGTGATTGTGGCTTGTCGGTTCGGATTATGGTGGATTGTGGTAGCTTGTAAAAGATCTCCTTATGATGGTTTGAATATGATTGATTATACTTTGGGACAAAGCTCATGATTGATTATGTTTTGGGACGGAAGCAGTGATTGGATGAATTATTGGTAAGTTTAGTTAGATTGTTTTTTTGGTATGTAGAGAAATGTTAGGGATATTATCGAGATTGAAATTCTTATAAGTGAAAGTGAGAAATGAATTTGGGTAATAAATGATTAATTGTTGTTGTTTGAAAAGATTTATAAGACGAGTAATAATCACTGCGGTTGAAACCAATTCTCTTTTTATATATCCTCTTATGACAATTCTAAAATGGATCCCGCTAGGGAGACAATGGACTATTTGTACAATGTGTACAATGGCTATTGAGTTATGAAAATTTATCTGGTGAGACCGTGTGGTTAGGTTCTCACCCCCTACATCCTTATTGTTCTTGTATGGATGACTTGGATATAGCTCGGACTCTGAAAGACTTTGCCGAGTTGTTGACCTTGAGAATTCCGAACTTTCCGTCCAGGAAGATACCACGTCACAGAGAGTATGAACAAGGAGAGATGTACCTGCAAAAGACACTCTGATGCTTAAGTTAGTACTTGTGAACTCAAAGAATGTCCTTTTAAGGATGTAGTACCATACCTTTATAGGTGGAGCATAAGAGGTCGGTTACATTTGGTCGATTCCGAATTGAAGAGCAGTTATCAATTTTTAATGAGTAATAATGTTTGATTGACCGGTTTAATTTCAGAATGTAGTCCGGTGAAGCCGACCATAACGTATACCACCGAATTATAATGTAAAATATCGATTTATTCCTCATAATGTCGAGTTATAGCTATTGTTTTGTAACAGCCGTATCACTTATCTTTTTTAAGAAATAGACGAAATGTCTATGAAGATTTTGCCGAACTTCTGGTTGTACTCTATGTGTTTTCTACTAAATGTTTTCTGGACCTTATTATTACATCTTCTAAAGAGGGATAGGAGTTGTGATTATATTTATATGTGATATTATCATATTACTTATATAAGTTACTCATGTAAATGTAATGGTGTTGTATGACGATTTGTATGTATATGTATATGTATGTACATATAAAAGAAAAATATTTTTTAATTTTTTAAAAAAAAGTCGATGCGATTTTTTATTAAAAGTTCATACTATGTAAAGATATATTTAAAAGTAGTCGTAATATCTTCTCTTCTCTATTAAAATTCTGCAGTCGAAAACGTGACATTTTGGTAGTAAAAATATTACAAAATCTTAAATGAAATTTAAAAGTTAAAATTACAGGATTAATTATTAATATAGTAAATCGGGAGATATTGCGTAAGAAATAAGAAAAAAAAAACATATAACAGTATTTTAGCAAGTAATCAACGTATATATATGTGTGATAATTATGTTTAATATATTATTAGTTATTCAAATGTTGTATTTAAAATGAAATATGTAATTTAGAAATACTAATTATAAAACTTATGCCATTTTTTAACTCTACATTTAAATGGCGATATTTTATCAATATTTCTTCTTAAAATAAGTTTATTAGTCTTTTTATTTTTTAAAATGAATTAGTAATAAATATAAAATCATCTTATATCAAAATCATTTTATTAATTAGCTGTCATTTTAATAAATAGTCAAATAATATCAAGTTTAATTTGATCATCGAAAATTCATTTTAAAATACAAAACCAAAAGGTTTATTGACGAGTTCTCCGACTATATACTATTAAATAATTAAAACGCTTGTAATATAATGCGCTATATAATATGATTAAAATCATTGCATTAGGTGATGAAAGATTGAACATATCTGCATATTGTCATGATTTATTTAAAAATTAAAACTGCCAATATTAACATTCCCTGTAAAAGAAAGGCAGCAATAGAATGTGAAATTTATTAAAAAAAAGGCAGCAAAGACCATGCGAAATGCATGGGAAAGTCTCTAATGCCACTTTTTGAATTTTTTGATAGATATAATAATATAAATATAATAATAAACAATCTCACTACGTTACCAATAATATTTTTGTCAATTTTTACTAACTCTTATTTATAATTATATTTAATAGAAGTATCTTTGTAGATATATCTAATAAAAATATTTTTTTATAATTATATTTAATAAAAATATTTTTATAAATATATTTTTAAATATGTCTCTTTATATATATATTTAAAATATAATAATTAATTATTAGTAGTAATAAATTGACAGATAATATATTCGTACCCTATACTTTTTCGATAATAAATAAGATCTCACTAAAGGGACAGTAGTAGGTACTAATTATACGACGAACAGAGTTGACAATATCTATATCCAACATCTTTCACGTGATTTTAAATCTAACAGTCAATTGGCACTGCATTTTTCATCATCAGTTAATAATAATAATAATAATAATAATAATAATAATAATAATAATAATAATAAGTTGGTATTATAAGAAAAAGTCACCATTTTCCCTAGAAAAAATTAAAATACTCATTTTTCTTAAGCGTGGTACTTATACTTTATAGGAATCTGAAATCAACGATTATTAAAAGATCAAAATACTTATCAAGTAGCTTTGATAATTTTTTTAATAGTGAAAAGAAATATTAATTTCAATGTGTTTTTCTACTTGTTTTATTTTCTATTAGCAAAAGTAGAATGGGCTGAGTCTTGTGTTAGGTCTCAAGATTCAAATAAATTCTTAATTTACGAAGACCGACGAACATAAAACCTAACTAAACAAAATGAAATCAAATTGACGAATGTGTATTAAATTTTAATATTTTATATTTAGAGTTAATATTTAAAAGATTCCTAAAATTTAACTTTTAATTTAATTTAATTTTCTAATTTTTAATTAATTTAAATATACCCTAAAATTTTAAGGCGTGATTCAAGTTGATCTCTTCATTTATTTTTGTCACAAAAAAATAAATGACATGATACGATTAAATAACGTCGTTTTGCTATTTCTGCTTAAACGATTCCTCCCTCTCGTATTCTTCCTCTTCTTCAATGTCTCAACCTTTAATCATCCCATTGTCACCACCCTCAATTATACATTTTCAGTCCCATCATGCACTCTCACCACTACTACCCTTCTTCTCCTCACCTTCTCTCTTCTTCTTTTTTCTCCTCCTCAATTTGATTGGTAAACTTGATTATGTGACTTCAAGGGTCATGGCTCCAACAATAATTCTCAATCTACTTTCACCTTGTCGATGCTTCTATTTGTTGGAGTGGTAGAGCATGTAGGTGAGATTGACGATGATGACGACGACGATGATTGGATTTTGAGTATTTACTTGTTGTAGAGTTTTTTGATTGTGATGAAGATGAGAGTTCTTTGGATGGTCCAAATTTTTTTTTTGAAGTATTTTTTGGCTAAAGAAGTGGAGAATGTAGCACCCTAACTTGTAGCACCTCATGATCGTACCGAAAGTAAGACATTACTAACCTAATTCCTTTCATTATATATATATATATATACAACAACAATAATAATAATAATTAAAATTCTATTATTTTTTTAAATATCTCATTATAATAAAAATTATTTAAAAGTTTTAATAAATTTTAAATTTAAAATATCATAAAATTTAATTTAATTATTTTTTAAAAAAATAATTTTTAAAAATAAAATTCTCAATAAATACAATAAATCATAAATTATTTATTATTTAATTTTTAAAAAAATTATGTTATTATAAAAAAAGGAAGATAAAAAAAAAGATAACAGAATAACAGAAAAATAGTGGATAAAAAAGAGATAAAAAAAAGAGGATAATGATAGTAACGATAAAAATGATAAAATTAAAAAAATATGATTAAAAATAATGATAATAAAAATGAAAAAATAAATAAATAAATAAAATGATATTATTTAAGTACAAACTGCAAAATAAACAGAAAAAATAATTTAAATAACACTTTAAAATTTTAAATATAATTTAAGTCAATTAAAATTTTAAAAATTAAATTAAATCGAGAATCAAATTTCATGAACTATTATAACTCAACATTGCAATCATCACCATCTTTGCTTTTTTTTTTCCGCCAAAGCAGCGCAATAAGCTCAATTATTAGTATTAGCATTCATCGAAACATATATACTTTGAAACTGTTGTATTTGTGAGCAATTTGCTTCGAATGATTTATTTAATGTTTTATTATGTTTAAGGGTGAGTACCAGAAGTGAGTATTTAATTAATCTCAATCGAATTAATTAAATTAGTATGTAATTGCATCTGACTCAAACCAAATGAATAATTTTTTTTAGTAATTAACCCGGATAATAGTTATGAAAATATAGAATCTAAACAAATTTGTAGATTCAATCATATATTAATTAAATAAAAAAAATTAATATATATATATATATATATATATTTTTTTTTAACGAAGGATTATAAAGTGAAGACTTTGAAAGATTATTTTTATTGTATTTTTGTATTTAGCTTTTAATGTGTTTAGTATTTAATATGTTTGGATTTTAATATATTTAGTATTTAATATGTTTGGATTTTAACATATTTGAATTATTTCTATTAATTTACATATTTATTGTACTTACAAAATTTTAAGATAAAATTTGTTTTTTTTAATTTTCTTTAAGAATTATGTTTCATCATGTACCCAATTACTCGAATCGAATCAATCCATTTATAATTGATTTGGTTTGGTTCGAATACATACACAAAAAAACATAAATTTAAACCAAACTGAACCAATTATAATTTAATTGGTTCGATTTTAATTTCACCCTAAATCTGAACCAATCCGATCGTGCTCACTGCTCCTAATTATGTTGTTGCACATCTAAAATATATTATAATATATATTTTATATAAATAATTAATTTTTTAACTAATTTTTAATATTATAAATATAGTTGAAGATGAATATTAGGTTATTAACTTTTTTAGTTAATATTAGTATTTTTTAAAATTATTTTATAAATAATGTTATATGACTATTAAATATTATATTTTTTGTTAACAATAATTTATACTTATATTTACCGAAATTTTATATACAAGTATATAATTTGTATCTATATATCAAAATTTTTGTACACATAAATCAATATCGTTTGTAGCCGTATTTTAGAATTTATACACATAAATTAATAAAATTTATTTGTTTAAAATAATTTAGTATTTGTATTAAGTACTAAAAATTATTGGCCTCCAAAAATTTCTCTTATTTTATTCATCTTAAATTATAAATTTTTAATATTAAATTTTAAATTATAAACTTAAATACTAAAATTATCTAACATTAACTAACTAAAATTAATTTTCTATAAATTCTCATTAAATAAAGATTACAAATTTATTTTTGGGAAGATTATTGCTAGCAATGGAACTCTTTATTTAAATAAAATAAATTAATTGTTTACTTAAATAAATCAATTTACTTTTTTTAAATATTTAATTACCATTTTGTTGGTACCAAAAATGAAAACAAAAATCACCATGTTTACACTGTTATTGTCAGTGAAAACGAAAACAAGAAAGAAAAATGTAGAAGTGATTGACAATAATTTTTTCTCTTCCCTCTTTTTTGTCCATTTTTACTTATAGTGACAGCTTAATTTTGGAAAAAAAATTACTCTATTTTTACTAATAACTAACAGTGAAAAGACAGAAATAATTTAGCGTTGTTTTTGCTACCAGCATTAGCATAAATATCATTAATATTTATTTCTTTTTCTTTTTGTGCCAACAAAATTATAATTAAATATTTTAAAAAATAAAATTTTATAAATTGATTTATTTAAATAAATAAATAAATAATTTATTTATTTTATTTAAATAAAAAAATGCCCTGGCAATGGTTGACAGATGAGATCAGGAAGTGGTTTTGTTTTCTTCCTTAAAATGATCACTCTTAGCTTGTTGCGGTTTTCCTATAATTTTCCTGTTACAGGAATCTTGACACTTCTTGATATCTCCAAATCATTATTGCATATTCCTGTATCTTGTCGTCTTTAGATTTTGTTATTACTAGTACTGGATACTGTATTTGCTCTACGTTATCCCATCTTATTAGAAACCTTAATTATTCTTATACATATATGAAAAAATTAATGATTAAATTATGATTTTCACATAATTATATCTTTGATCTACTATTTCCTCTACCACCTTTAGATCTGATAAATATTTCAAATAAATATTAAATTAGATGTATAAATATTACTATTTTAAAATCAGATAAGATAAATTGGGTCGATTTTTTCAGTTGATATATGCAATAAAATTTTTTCAATCAAACCAATAGAGGAGAAAGATGAAGTTAATTGGTGTTGGACAAAATCTGGTATATATGAAGTTGGGTCAGGATATAAAATTGCTTATGGATTCTTTCATTCTCCTCCTTCATTGAGGCCCCAAAACATACACAACAGAGTTTGGAATAACATTTGGGAGTTGAAATTACCACATAAAATTAAGATTTTTCTATGGAAAAGTCTTCATGAAAAGCTTCCAATATTGCAACAAGTCTACAGCCGGTTCACATCCACTCCTGCCACTTGTCCAAGATGCATGTTGAAGACTGAATCAATTTCTCATGCTTTGTTCCAATGCCCCCTATCTTCAATAATATGGAGACTAAGCTTAATAACCCCTGACCTATGGATGAGAGAAGAAGAGACATTTTTCAATTGGTGGCAACTAGTCTTATCCTGGACAGCAGCTCAATTAGACGGTAGACAAAAGACCCTTTTCATAGCAGCGCTGTGTTGGAACACTTGGAAAGCGAGGAATCGGTGTTTTTTATAGAAGGTAATAAGCCCGGCACCAAAGATAGTGAAAGAAGCCAACAATTTAGTGCGTGAATTCGTGAGCCATACCTGATAGATGCTGCTAATTTTCTTTACTCTTACTTTACTCTTCTTTAAGCTCTTAGTCTTTCGGTCACAGTCGGTGATAAATGAAAATATCCAATTCTTTTATACTTCTTTATGAAAACACTTTTATTTTATAACATTTATCTTTGAGGAAAAAAAAATCAGATAAGATTAAATTTCTATGATAGTTAATAAAAAATAATCTATAAATACAAAAAGTAAACCCCTAAACCAATAACTTTATATTCATAATTCACACAGACGCACGCACATTTTTTATTGAACAATATTATAATGACTATAATATCTTAAAAAGTAATGATATATAAAATTATTATACTCACTAGAATATTTTTATATTAGAATTATATATATGTCATAAACCCTTGTACATCACTTAACTAGTCACTCATTATTGTATCTCTTAGCCACAATAATTTTCACATAATTATATTTATCTTCTATTTCTTTTTACTATTTTTAGATCTAAAAATAACTCAAATCATCCAAATTTATCTTATTTAATATTTATTTATTGTGATATATATTAAATACAATAAAAAAATAAGGCAATTTTTTACTAAAAATTTATGTTTCTCAAGACATATATATATATATATATATATATATATATATACACACACACACACGAATGATAAACCTTGCACATCACTTAACTAGTCACTCATTATTGTCTCAAAAGTAGCCCCACAATAATTATCACATAATTGTATCTCTGCTCTTCTATTTCCTCTACCACCTTTAGGTCTAATAAATATCTCAAATAAATATTAAATTAAATGTATAAATATTACTACTTTAAAATCAGATAATATAAATTTTCTATGATATATAGTTAATAAATAATAATCCATAAATATAAAAAATAAATAGTTATATATTTATAATTCAAACATAATGTTTCACATACATGTTTTTCAAAAAATAATGGATTACTGAAATAATTAAACATATATATGTAGTCGAATCATAAACCCTTGTGCATCACTTAATCAAGTAGTAGTCACACAATAATTCTCCAGAAACATGGGTCTGAATCATGTTCTAGTTCTGCCATTTCCAGCACAGGGGCATGTGAACCCTTTAATGCACTTATCACACAAACTAGTTCAACATGGCTGCAAAGTTACCTTTGTCAACACTGAGTTCAACCACAAGAGAGTTCTTAGTGCAATGAATGGTAAGGTTACTCTTGATGGTTCAGAAGTGGAGCTAGTCTCAATTGCTGATGGGTTAGGACCTGAAGATGATAGAAGTGACATGGCTGCTTTAATTTCTTCAATGGTGAAAACCATGCCTAGTGATCTTGAAATGCTTATAAGGGACATTAATTCCAGAGATGGTGGGAGTAACAGAATCACAGGCATGGTTTGTGACACATATATGGCATGGGCCTTGGAAATAGCACAAAAGCTTGCAATCAAAGGTGCTATCATCATCCCTTCATCGTCAGCTATGCTTGCCTTGGAAGACAACATTCCAAAGCTTATTGAGGATGGAATTATGGATAGTGATGGTAAGCAATTACATACACACTAAACGTTTTGTTTGCAAATTTATTTGCCAATAGTGTGAGTTTTCTCTCTCTTTTGTAAAATATTAACAAATAAGAATTAGCAAATTTTCTAGCAAAGCTAACAATCCAATCTTTAGTGGGAAAATTGACTAGATCCCTTTAATCATCCTGAAATTTATTATTCTTGCCATTTTAGTTCTTCAGAATCAAAATTTATTATATTAGTCTGTGAAATCCAGCTCCAAGCACTATATTGATTCCTAGATTCTTTTCGATATTGAGTCAACTAATAAAATGCTGAGCTAGCTCCACTTACTACACTACACATATTACACATGACTAAATGATGTTTTTTCGTTTTAACTCTTAAATAAGGCAAAAACAATGTTGTTTTGGAGAATAAAAAAACATATAATGATTTGCACATCGCTCTTTTTTCACTTCTCGTTTTTGCTTTGTTTAATTGCCAAAATGAAATGATGTTGTTTAATTCTGTATCCAGCGTATCAAATTAGAGTCAGCTCAAAACTTAATTCACTGATTCAGTACTAAAAAAAATTTACGGACTAAAATAATGTCCAGAACTGAATTTCAGAGACCAAATAGATAAATTTTAAATTTAAAAGACTAAAATGGTGAAAGTCATAAATTTGAGTGATTATTTTAAGAATTTAATAAAAAATAATCTTCTAAAAAAATATTTATAAAATAAGAACGTCAAAAATATAATTAAATTCGTAACTTTTATCATTAGGAGTTCTATAATTTTAATTTAAAAGAAGTTGTACTTTCATTTTTTTCCCTTTTGAGGATTTTGATCCTTTTAGTAGTATCCTCATGCTAACTTGATGTTGTGGTCTGAAAAATGATAATTGTTTGCTTTTTTCATTTTTTTGAAAATAAAAACAACCAAAAAAAAACAAAGGACAAATATAAAACATGTAGTGGTAATGGTAAATCAATTTGTTTAAAAAGTAACCAATTGATTTTTTTTTTCATACTTTTCAATCTAATTACATAGCTCTTGTCATTCACGTTTGTTTTGTTTGATTGTAACTGCAGGATTCCCCATTAAAAAAGGGAAATTTCAACTATCTCCAAAAATGCCTAATATGAACATAACTGATATGCCTTGGTCCTGCTTTAGTGATGCATCATCACAAAAGACCATATTTCATTACCTTGCAAGATCAATACAATGGTCACATTTAACTGATTGGTGGATTTCCAACACAACCATAGAGCTTGAACCTGGTGCATTATCCTTATGCCCGAAGATCTTACCAATTGGGCCAATAAAAGAGAGTCCTAAGTTTAGATCATTGGGCCAATTCTGGCAAGAAGATCATTCTTGCTTGAGTTGGCTTGATCAACAACCACCTTGTTCTGTTATATATGTTGCATTCGGTAGCTTCACTATTTTTGACCCAAACCAATTCAAAGAACTTGCACTTGGGCTTGAACTTACTAATAGGCCTTTTCTTTGGGTTGTGCGTGATGATTCTAATGGTAGTGTTACAAAACACAAATACCCTAATGAATTTCAAGGAACTAAGGGTAAAATTGTCAAATGGACACCCCAACCAATGGTGTTAAAACACCCTTCTATAGCTTGTTTTGTTAGTCATTGTGGTTGGAATTCTACTATGGATGGTGTGTCTAATGGGGTACCTTTCTTGTGTTGGCCTTATTTTGCTGATCAATTTGTAGACAAGGCATATATTTGTGATTTTTGGAAGGTGGGTTTGGGATTTGATGAGGATGAGAAAGGGATTATATCACGTTGGGAGATAAAGAAGAAAGTGGAACAACTCTTGGGAGATGAAGAGATTAAGGGAAGGTCTAAGAAGATGAAGGATATGATTATGAATAACATTGCAAAAGATGGCAAGTCCACACAGAACTTCAACAAGTTTATGAAGTGGCTCAATGAATAATAAGAATGTTCTTCTTGTATTTGTTTGCAGAAACTTCTTGTGTTGGTTTCATCTTTAATAAAATAAAGGTGAAAATTCACGTGTAGTCAACTTCACGTAAAGTTGATAGATGAGAAACGTTAAATGATTTGAACTGATCTAATTAAATTTCTATCTAACAATTCTCAGTTCAAATCATTTAACGTTTCTCATCTATCAACTTCACGTGAAGTTACTTCCCGTGAAGTTGACTCCACCTGAATTTCTACCTAAAATAAAATGTACTACTATTTTCTATTTAACATGCTTAAATTACATTTTCTAAACCACTAGAAATAGTTTAGTGGAATGGAGCTTAAATAACAAGTATGAGATTGAAGGTTTTTGTTTTGGTTGTCCTGATTGAAGGTTGATAACGTAATTTTCTGGTTTTTCACACTATTAATAGTTATAATTTAAATTCAACGAAAACTTATAATACGTGATAAACATAAACCCTTGGCAAAAAAAATTAACACGTATACATATATAACAGAAGAAGGATTGTCTCTAACTTCATTATTCATAAAAAAATCGATATTTGTAAAAGAATCAACTATTAAATTAATTATTATATATTTATATATGTATTTAATTTTAATATATTGATAGTATAAAAATATTTTATACAAATATTTATTATTTATGTAATCAAAATAAAAAATAATCTTTTTTATTGTCAATATTATATAATAAAATATACATGTAAAATTATTTGATATTAGTAGTGCGTTAAAATTAAATTTTTTATGTATATCAATGCGTATATTTTACATATTTTTACAGTAAAATAATAATTAACCATTAAAATAACCAAATTTAATAAATAAGTATTCACATATGATAATTGATTGGTGTTTAACAATGTTTAATATATACGTAGTAGTTTTACGGGTAAATAATTTTACTGTAAATATTAGGGGTATTTGCGGTGCGGTTTGGTTCGATTTTAAGGAAAATAGTCATCCGATCTGAACGCTTAATTTATGTGCGGTGCGGTTTGGATTGGATGAACTTTTTTTGGAATTCTGATCCGACCCGATCTGATTACAAGCGGTTTGGATCGGTTTGGATTTGCGATTTTTTAAATAAAAAAATTAAATACATATAACAAGTCTCAAGATCAAATTTTAAATAACCAACAATAACATAACAAGTCTTAACAATATCTTAAAAAACCAACGATAACATAACAATAGAAATAAAATTATAGGTTAGTTAAAATAAATAAATAAATAATATTTTGAACATAAAATATTTATTAAATAATAATAATACATGAATAATAAAAAAATGTATAACAAATTGAACATGTTTTAAGTATAATTGTAAATATAATAATAAAATAATAATATTATAGCACATTGTGCAGTTTGGATTGGATTGGATCGGTTACGAAAAATAGATCCAAAATCCGATCCAATCCATAGCGGTTTGTAAAAAATAGAATCCAATCAAATTCAAATTAGTGCGATTTTAGTCAGTTTTTGATTTTGATTGGATTGAATAAGCGATTTAATTTGGATCGATTTGAATTTAAACACCCTAGTAAATATAATATATGATAAAATTTAATATTATTTAGTCTATATAACTAACTTTATCTGATAGAATAAAGTTTTGTTGTTGTAGCACTTGCGATTATTTTCAATTGCTGGGACAAACTAGTTTACATATTGACAGGAGTGATAGGGCTAAATATATGAACAATGTAGCAACCTCAATTTTAAAAATATAAATATAAATAAGTTATAATTTATTTTATAAAAATTAGAGTTCTTTATTTAAAAAAAAACAAAGAAAAATTATTTTTATTATCAATAATAAAACTAATTTTATAATAATTTAAATTTAATCAAATTTATATTATTATTATTATTATTATTATTATTATTATTATTATTATTATTATTATTATTATTATTATTATTATTATCGCTAGTATTATTATTATTATTATTATTAGCTATAAAGCATAAGAGATAAAAGGTGGTTTAAACTTTGCATCAGGTTACATATATATTGTTATTATCATTATGCATTAGGTTACGTGTTATATATATATATATGTATGTGTGGCATCTATATAATAAAGAAACTAAGGCGGTTTATACATAATAATAATTAAAAAAAAAAAGAAGAAGAAAAAAAGCCAAGACGGTCATATATATATAAACATATATACGTGAATATCGTAATAGAGGGAGGGGAGAACGGAACGAAGGGAAAAAAAAACGTAAATTCTTCCAAACTTCCGGTTTCGATTTCTGGAAATCTGTAACTCCAATCAAAAATCTAATCCGGTAAGAGTATTCGTAACCTCCTCTTCTACACGTTGACACCATTCTTGATTAGTGGAAGTTGACAATGACGTAGTCCTCTTTTCTTTGGATTTGGCTAACGAGAGTTTTAGGAGGCAAAGACGATTCTGGACGTTTTCTTCTTCGATAGCTCGGTCAGAAAGTTTCTCCAGAGTTTTGAATATTTTGATTTCGTACGAAGGTATGGTTTTGGTTTCTCGTAGTTAACATTTAATGTCACGTGAAAACTCAGGCTAGAAGACCTTAAGATAGGAATAGACTGAATGTATAATTGATGGATTGTGTATATGGAATAGAATGTGTGATTCAGCTGTTGTTAATAATTTGCTGTTGAAGTTGGTCGGTTTGGAAAAAAGATTTAATATTGGTATTTGTTTGATTATGAAATAATTTGTTACTGGAAATGATTTGAGTGACTGAGAGGTGTTTGGTTTGATAGTTGGGACCCTTGAAGGGTGGCAGAAATTTGAGTCTTAGAGGAGATATTGCCAAAATTTCTTTAAGAATTGGAGTTTTGATTTGAGGTAACATTTTAAAAGGGAAAGAGATTATTATGTGGCTTGTGTATTTGAGACTATTTATTGACCCTCTGTCGCAAGATGTGACCGGGCACTTTAACTCCCCGGATTTCCCCATGGGCATGCATATATATGAATATTGAATATTATATTTGAGCTTGGAGTTTGACTCCATGGAATACTATATTATTGAGCTTGGAGTTCGACTCCATGGAATACTATATTATTGAGCTTGGAGTTCGACTCCATGGAATACTATATTATTGAGCTTGGAGTATAACTCCATGGAATATTATATTTGAGCTTGGAGTTTGACTCCATGGAATATTATTGAGCTTGGGGATGCGCGCACAGAGGGACTGTCCAATGGTTAACTACCAGGACTAGTCGGGTTGGCTGTATAACCGACAGATGAGACTCATCAGCCATAGGACAGGCATACATCATATGCATTTGTTTGTTTGCTTGAGCGTGCATTGTTTTGGTTTGTTTAACTGTTTAATTCCGCTTATCTGCTACTTGTTCTTCTTGCTGTAAATGCTTCTCTATCTATGTTTTTCTTGCTTGAATTGTATGTGTATGTTTTTTGGGAAATTCCTCTTGACGAAGGTGTGAGGAGAGAGGATTGTTCCACCAATGATTCGGAGGATTAGAGGAGACAGAACGTGAATTATTAGGTTAAAGTTAGATTTAGAACTAGAATACCTTAGACAATTTACCTAACTTCCGGTTTAGTTGAATTCTTAAGCTGAAATCTGAGTGTTGAAGTTTTAGGAATGCCTCTGGCTTTCCCGAGACCTTTTATATTAACTATGCGGGCACCTTTACCATACTGAGAACCTCCGGTTCTCACCCTATATTATGTTGTTGTTTTTCAGATGCAGGTCGAGAGACACCTCGTTGAGCATTTGGGTATCCTCCTTACGAGCGAAGAACTGTCTTTTGGACTGTCATATTTTGTTTTAGGCTATGTATATATGTTTATAGAATCTCCGCATGTATATTTTGTGTTTGGTCCCTCCTAGAGGTCGACTTGGAGATACAAGAGTTTATTTTGTGGTTTGAGTTTTATTTTGGGTTGTATATATACATAATTATATACTCTGGTCGGCCTTAGCTTCGCAGGTCGAGTCTGGAGCTTGCTATCTGAGTTTTGGAACTCTGATATGTATATATATGTGTTCAGTTATCTTTCAATTTTACCTGTCCATTTTACGAATATCCATGCGAGTGTGTCACGATTTTCTGTTTACCAATTTGTTTAGCTTGTTCTTCAAGGCTCCTAGATATGATTTCACCCAACTATATCTATGTAGATATCATTTTCTTTTAGAGGTCGTAATACCTTGCCACCTCTGCTTTACGACTTAAGCGTAAGGCCCTGTGTGGTAGGGTGTTACATTATGGTATCAGAGCAGTTCGTTCCTATAGAGCCTGAGGGATGGACTGATTATGCTTCTGGGCATACTCTGGGTGTGTGTATGTGCTATTAGAATATCTGATTGATATATGTGGCATAAACGTTCATGAGCATGCATTTGGAACTTGAAGCATTAGACTTGCGATATTGAGACTGATCAACTTAATATCACTTGTTTGGTGTGTGAAGGGACCAGATGTCGACTCACGGACGCGGTCGCGGCCGAGGTAGAGGTAGGATAGGCACTTTTACTCCTGGCCTGGCAGGGAATGATCCAGTAGACTTCATGGCTGCCCTGGGAAATATGGCTGCGGCTATGCAGGCGACAGCCGAGGCACTGGGTAATCAGATAAACCAGGGTAATCACGGAAACAATAATGATGAGGATGGTCCCATGACACTTGCTACATTTCTGAAAGTTCACTCTCCGACCTTTAGGGGAACCTCAAATCCTACAGATGCAGATAATTGGATTCAAGCTTTGGAACGGGCACTGCAGGCTCAGCAGGTTCCTGAGGAGCAATGGGTTGAGTTTGGAACTTATCAGCTGCAGGGTGAGGCTCAGCATTGGTGGCAGGGGACACGACGTATCCTGCAGCCAGATGGCGCTGTGATTCCTTGGGAGGTTTTTCGAACAGAGTTCTATAAGAAATACTTTCCTAATTCAGCCAGAAATGCCAAAGAACTTGAATTGATGCAGTTAAAGCAGGGACAGATGCCTGTTGCTGCGTATACTAGCAGGTTTGAGGAGTTATGTCGCTTTTCTCGTATTTGTCAAGGTGCACCTGATGATTTTGCTGAGTGGAAATGTATTAAGTATGAGGGAGGTCTTCGAAGTGATATTCTGAGCTTCGTTGCACCAATGGAGATTAGAGTGTTTTCAGAACTGGTAAACAAAAGTAGAGTTGCTGAGGATTGTCTGAGAAAGGCGACATCAGATAAGAGTGATCAGCGAATTTTTGTTAGGAGAGATCAGGGAAGAAACTTCGCCCCTAGAGGACAAGATTTTAAGCGAGGCGGTTACACCCCACAACCACATTTGGGTCAGAATAACTTCCAGAGATTCAGTAATAATAACAGCCAGGGAAGAGGCAAAGGAAAGCAAGCTCAGACCCCACCGAATGATTTAACTTGTAGGAGGTGTGGAAAGTACCACCCGAATACTCCGTGCAGGGCTGGTTTAGGTGTATGCTATTACTGTGGTGAAGCTGGGCATTTGTCTTGGAATTGTCCAGAAAAGAAGAAGAATCAAGAAGCTGGAAAGGCACAACGTCAGGGACGCGTGTTTACTATGACAGCGGATGGTGCTGGAACCGCAGATACTCCGATTAGAGGTAATCACGCACTGATAATCGAAATTTCCAACTGCCTTGCATAGTAAATAGCACGTAGCATTCATTGTAGTACATTACCGAGTTGTGAGCCTTGTGATTTTCAATTGAGCGATCGACTAAAAACCTCCGAATGGTGAGACAGAACGATAGTTGGTCAGCCTAGAAAAGTGACTAAATTCTTAGAGAATAATAATAAGAGTGGCGCAGCAATAGTGGGTTGAATTATTATGAGTATACAACTTAAGTTATACATAAAGAACCGGAAATGTTGAGAGTTGTGCGGGACAGTTACCTGAAACCCAAAGATGGTAAGTTATGAGGAAGAGACATGACATAGGTTGAACTCGTAATTGATAATCGGTTATGTGTCAAGAGAAAGAGTAAGTTGTGATAGATTTAGTGTCAGAGGCTGAACCAGTTTCGATTGAATTACGAAAGGTGACACCATTAGAATCAGCAGAACCTGGGAGCTAGATGAAGCGAGTATTAGAAGCGATGAACCCGTCGTTCCAATACCAACCTGCCTTATAACCTTTCTGCATCGAGTTTATCTTGTATATTCCGCTTTGCGTAGACTTTTAAGCCATAAGAATATCTGAATTTGCAAACTAAACATGTCAAATCTTACTGTTTTTCTTTGACATGTTTAAGAAGGGAAGTTACGTTAGTATGAGTCTCTTCCATTTTATATCAATTTTCGAGGGCGAAAATTTTTATAAGGTGGATAGGATGTAGCAACCCTCAATTTTAAAAATATAAATATAAATAAGTTATAATTTATTTTATAAAAATTAGAGTTCTTTATTTAAAAAAAAAACAAAGAAAAATTATTTTTATTATCAATAATAAAACTAATTTTATAATAATTTAAATTTAATCAAATTTATATTATTATTATTATTATTATTATTATTATTATTATTATTATTATTATTATTATTATTATTATTATTATTATTATTAGCTATAAAGCATAAGAGATAAAAGGTGGTTTAAACTTTGCATCAGGTTACATATATATTGTTATTATCATTATGCATTAGGTTACGTGTTATATATATATATATATATGTATGTGTGGCATCTATATAATAAAGAAACTAAGGCGGTTTATACATAATAATAATTAAAAAAAAAAAGAAGAAGAAAAAAAGCCAAGACGGTCATATATATATAAACATATATACGTGAATATCGTAATAGAGGGAGGGGAGAACGGAACGAAGGGAAAAAAAAAAACGTAAATTCTTCCAAACTTCCGGTTTCGATTTCTGGAAATCTGTAACTCCAATCAAAAATCTAATCCGGTAAGAGTATTCGTAACCTCCTCTTCTACACGTTGACACCATTCTTGATTAGTGGAAGTTGACAATGACGTAGCTCCTCTTTTTTTTGGATTTGGCTAACGAGAGTTTTAGGAGGCAAAGACGATTCTGGACGTTTTCTTCTTCGATAGCTCGGTCAGAAAGTTTCTCCAGAGTTTTGAATATTTTGATTTCGTACGAAGGTATGGTTTTGGTTTCTCGTAGTTAACATTTAATGTCACGTGAAAACTCAGGCTAGAAGACCTTAAGATAGGAATAGACTGAATGTATAATTGATGGATTGTGTATATGGAATAGAATGTGTGGTTCAGCTGTTGTTAATAATTTGCTGTTGAAGTTGGTCGGTTTGGAAAAAAGATTTAATATTGGTATTTGTTTGATTATGAAATAATTTGTTACTGGAAATGATTTGAGTGACTGAGAGGTGTTTGGTTTGATAGTTGGGACCCTTGAAGGGTGGCAGAAATTTGAGTCTTAGAGGAGATATTGCCAAAATTTCTTTAAGAATTGGAGTTTTGATTTGAGGTAACATTTTAAAAGGGAAAGAGATTATTATGTGGCTTGTGTATTTGAGACTATTTATTGACCCTCTGTCGCAAGATGTGACCGGGCACTTTAACTCCCCGGATTTCCCCATGGGCATGCATATATATGAATATTGAATATTATATTTGAGCTTGGAGTTTGACTCCATGGAATACTATATTATTGAGCTTGGAGTTCGACTCCATGGAATACTATATTATTGAGCTTGGAGTTCGACTCCATGGAATACTATATTATTGAGCTTGGAGTATAACTCCATGGAATATTATATTTGAGCTTGGAGTTTGACTCCATGGAATATTATTGAGCTTGGGGATGCGCGCACAGAGGGACTGTCCAATGGTTAACTACCAGGACTAGTCGGGTTGGCTGTATAACCGACAGATGAGACTCATCAGCCATAGGACAGGCATACATCATATGCATTTGTTTGTTTGCTTGAGCGTGCATTGTTTTGGTTTGTTTAACTGTTTAATTCCGCTTATCTGCTACTTGTTCTTCTTGCTGTAAATGCTTCTCTATCTATGTTTTTCTTGCTTGAATTGTATGTGTATGTTTTTTGGGAAATTCCTCTTGACGAAGGTGTGAGGAGAGAGGATTGTTCCACCAATGATTCGGAGGATTAGAGGAGACAGAACGTGAATTATTAGGTTAAAGTTAGATTTAGAACTAGAATACCTTAGACAATTTACCTAACTTCCGGTTTAGTTGAATTCTTAAGCTGAAATCTGAGTGTTGAAGTTTTAGAAATGCCTCTGGCTTTCCCGAGACCTTTTATATTAACTATGCGGGCACCTTTACCATACTGAGAACCTCCGGTTCTCACCCCATACTATGTTGTTGTTTTTCAGATGCAGGTCGAGAGACACCTCGTTGAGCATTTGGGTATCCTCCTTACGAGCGAAGAACTGTCTTTTGGACTGTCATATTTTGTTTTAGGCTATGTATATATGTTTATAGAATCTCCGCATGTATATTTTGTGTTTGGTCCCTCCTAGAGGTCGACTTGGAGATACAGGAGTTTATTTTGTGGTTTGAGTTTTATTTTGGGTTGTATATATACATAATTATATACTCTGGTCGGCCTTAGCTTCGCAGGTCGAGTCTGGAGCTTGCTATCTGAGTTTTGGAACTCTGATATGTATATATATGTGTTCAGTTATCTTTCAATTTTACCTGTCCATTTTACGAATATCCATGCGAGTGTGTCACGATTTTCTGTTTACCAATTTGTTTAGCTTGTTCTTCAAGGCTCCTAGATATGATTTCACCCAACTATATCTATGTAGATATCATTTTCTTTTAGAGGTCGTAATACCTTGCCACCTCTGCTTTACGACTTAAGCGTAAGGCCCTGTGTGGTAGGGTGTTACAAACAAAATATTCGATTTTTATATTTCTAATGTTTCATTTTTAAAATTGAATTAATGGTCCTAAAAATTTAATTATTTTTTACATTCGTTTTTAAAAGATATTACTAATTAAATTAGTTTGCAAAAGATTATAAATTAATCGCCTTAATTCTTCCATCAATCTATTAATATAGTTTTTATTAATGATCAATGGCCAATTAATCACTTTAGTCATGTAGAATATTATGACAATATACATGACTTCTAATATATCTAATTAGACACTAATAATATATATTTATCAAATTTTATTAATTTAGTCTTAAGTTATATTGGAATTATTAGAAATAAAATTTATATAATTAAAAAAATTAAATTAATAATTTTTTATAAACATATCAAGTTAACATCCAATTAGACATAATAAAATTATGTACATTGTCAATTATTATTCACTACGGCACTTTTGGTGAATAGTGGCGGTTTACTTGCACGGTGACAGAGTGGGGCAGGATGGAGTATGTAAACCTGAAACGCGCGCTCTGCACTCTTCTTTTGGCGGGTTCATCGAATTATCAATTGTGGATACTCTATTTGGGATAAAATCATCGGCAGCTAGAAAGGGGCTAGCGGCGGCCATTCTTAATTCGACATAAAATTAGAGCGATTTGCCGTCGGTAGGTTGATTTAGGCTTGAACCGCAGCTATCCTCCATAAATTGCTACATTTGGGGATTCCGCAGGTAGTTTGCCGCAGACATCCTCCACATCCCTTGTAGTGATTTCATGCCATCAATCATTAATAAAAATTATTTATAAAATAATAAAAAACAAATATAATTAATTTATAATTTTTAGAAAACTTATTTAATTGATAAAATTTATCAAAAATATATTTAAAAAATAACTCATCTTTCAAAAATTAATTTGAGCATTAATTCCTCTAAAATCCCAAACCAACTTTGTATCTTTTATACATGGTTCTGGAAACCGGACCGGACCGGCCGGTTCAACTGGAAAAATCGGGAACCGGTCGCCTAACCGGTCCGGGTAATGCTAATAACCGCCTGGCAAAAAACCGGCCAAAAAACCGGTCGAACCGGCAATTAACCGGCAAACCAGAAGAACCGTCCGATTTTTTGCGGTTTAGTGGTTTGCAAATTCAGCTGCCAAACGACGTCATTTTGGCATTTAAAAAAAAAAAAAAGAAGAAGAATGCCCTTCGCCAAATGACTAACCCTAATCTGATACTCCCGCCCTTTCTTTCCCTTTCTTCCCCTTTCCCCTAACCTAATTGTTCTTCGGCGCCACCCACAGCCATCAAGGCCACCAAGGCCACCATACCCGAGCCCGCGACCACCACCAACCGAGCCCGCCTCCTCGTCGCCATCCACAACCATCGACAGCAACAGCGACTACCATCGACCCAGCCCCCTCCTCGTCGCCACCCTCAACCATCGACAGCAACAGCGACCACCACCGGCCGAGCCCGCCTCCTCGTCGCCACCCACAACCATCGACAGCAACAGCGACCACCACTCCTTCTGAATTTGGTAAGACTCTGTTCTATCACCTATGCTTCTTGATTTTGATTTTCTGAGGTTGTGAGCTTGCCTGTTTTATGCTTGATTTTGGATTTTGATTTTGATTTTCTGAGGTTGTGAGCTTGCCTGTTCTATGCTGCCTTTATGAAATTGGATTTTGATTTTCTGAAGTTCTGTGAGCTCGCCTATTATATGCCTCCTTCTTGATTTTCATGATTGATGTTTTTTATTTTGAATATGTTTTGCATTGCTGCTTCTGTTACCTGCTTCATGAATCATGATGAATATTTTTTGCTGCTTCTGTTACCTGCTTCTTGTTTTGCATTGCTGCTTCTGTTACCTGCTTCTGTTTTGCATTGCTGCTTCTGTTATGATGCTTCTGTTTTGTATTGCTGCTTCTGTTACCTGCTTCTGTTTTACATTGCTGCTTCTGTTATGATGCTTCTGTTTTGTATTGCTGCTTCTGTTACCTGCTTCTATTTTGCATTGCTGCTTCTGTTACCTGCTTCTGGTTGCTGTTTCATTATTTTTTGAATTGCTGTTATTGATTTTGAATATGTTTTTCTGTTTTGCATTGTTGCTGAAGTTTTCTGGTCTTTGGTTTTCTGATTGTTATAGATGGAACAATCACAAAGTAACCCACAACCACAAGATTCTCAAACTGGTTCATCGAGAGGAAAATCTGATCCAGCTTGGCAGTATTTTACAGTGAAGTATGACAAAAATAACAAGGCTTAATATACATGTATTTTTTGCTTGAATACTTACAATGGAGGGGGGTATATAGAATGAAATATCATCTTGCAAAGATCTCTGGACAAATTAAAGTTTGTAACAAAGTAACTGAAGATGAGTTGGAACACTTAATGATAATTATGATTTTTGATGAGTTGCACCTTTAATTAGTTGAAAACTTGCTAGTAATTGTATCTTTTGAATGTAGAACATTATAGGTTTGTCATTATGTACGTTTTATTTTTTGTTTACTTATAAACTTTGATGTTTGAAGTTGTTTGTGAACCTCTAATATTAAGTAATGGATAATTTATTATGTGAAATATCAAATTTTATTAAGTTAGAGATCATTGAATTTATATACTTAAGATTATTTTAAGTTTTTTAATAATTTTATTTAATATTTAATTAAACCGGTTGAACCCCGGTCGAACCAGTGAACCATTGAACCAGTGACCTCACCGGTTTATTGACCGGTCCGGTTCTCGCAACCTTGCTTTTATATATCCTTGTATGTGAAAAAAATAAATATATGATTTTGTGGTGGTGCTGCATATTTGACTTGATATTTGCAAACTCCACACCAAGCAGTCAAGGACTATCAGATTGGTAATATTAATAGTTATATCTCTAACATTCTCCCTCAAGCAAGAGCCTCTCTTTTTGGGTTTGCTTGATTTTCTATTCTTTTTCACGGACATAGAGCTCTGATACCATGTCATGAAACCACTCATTCCAAAAGCTTAAGCTGATAGGAGAAGGTAACATTAATGGTTATATCTCTAACAAAACAAATTATTTTAAATTAAAATAAAATATTTTTTTAGATGTATTATTTAAAAAATATGACGTTGAATAAATCTTAAATATTAAATTTTAATAATATAAAAATAAAATATTAATAAAAATATTAATATAAATAAAAAATAATAATCCTCTAACCAGTGGCGGAGCTTGAAATAAAATTTTGGAGGGGTCGGATAGAAGATAATTGTCAAGATGTTTTTTATATGGATCCCATTTAAGATAAGCTCGTCTAACCTCGTCTCTATGATTTGGGTGACATTGCCAAATTTAAAGCCGTTTTTCAGTGTCTCATTCTAAAGAATTAAGGTCAAACTCATCAGATGCAACTCTTTAAACATTTGAAGGTTGTATCTCACTTTCTTTGTGATTCATTAAAGTAGAAAAACTATCTACAAGAGTTGATATTGTAAAAATTATATGTTCTCCTTCTTGAATATTAGCATTGCTCTTAAAAATGCATCAATTCTTTGATTTTTCATGATTATTTTATATAAAAATTTGAATATATATCCTGTAAAATATGTAAAAAGGAAATTAGAAGGATAAATATTAAAATTTATAATATTTATTAAATTTTTTTATCAATTTATATAAATACAATAATAACAATACTTATTGAATATTTTAATATTTTTTATTATATAAAAAATTAAATTAAATAAAAAGTAAAATATATAATAATATTAATTACATAAATAAAAAATATCTAATTTTTTATATTTGAACTCAAATATAGAAGGAGTGTTACTTATTGAATAGAGAGCTGCGAAATGCGAATACACTCAATTCAGTCCAAATCCAACAAGGTTTGAATGTTTAAAACTAAAAACTATTATGCAATAAAAGTAAGAGATTAAAATTAAACTTTGATATTTTAAGTCATAGTAAAATATTTAAGCCAACTGAACTATTTTTTATTTTCTAAAAAAGTATTATTAATTTTTTTACAAAAATTTAAAGAAGAGACCGTGACCCCTTGTCTTAACTAAGTTCCGCCCTGCCTCTAACATTTGTTGTCCAACAAAAACTAATTGTATGTAATAGTGTGCAAAGAGAGAGGAAATCCTAGCTAAAAGTTAAAGTGGAGAAATAGTAAAATACTCTAATTGAAAAAAATAATCATGCACCAACCTCGCGAAAATGTTTATACAATATAATATATAAATTTTTTAAAATATTTTTAGAATATTAATATTTTAATAATTTTAGTCATTAATTTTAATTAAAAAAATATATAACATATATTAATTAAAATTAACGATTAAAATTATTAAAATATTGATATTTTAAAAATATTTAAAAAATTTTATGATATAAATAAACAATATTTATGATTTTTTATTTTTTATCAATTATTTTAATATAAAATAAAAAATAAAAAGTATATAAAAATGATTTATATAATATTTTTTTATAATATATATATATATATATATATATATATATTATATCAGTGAGATGCTAAAAAATATATATTCAAAACCTAATTTATATAATTCGATATTCTCTATAATATTATATTCACTCAGAGAAACCAGTTTTAAATTTGCTTCTTTGAGTTCTTTCTATCTCGGTGGTTTAATTTGAGCTCTCTAGACATTGTCATCGAACTATTTAATGAGTAAGTAATGAGTAACGACTAATGACCACTCTAATTTCAAAACTTTTGAATTTAACAAAGCATTTCAATTATGACTGGCAGTGTGCAAAATGAGAGCAACGTGCAATTACTATTCATGTATTAGTTCTTTTCTCTTCTCAAATTTATTATTATTATTATTAAAAATAAATCACTTTTTTTAACTAACAAATAACAATTAGTTGACAAAAATTTAAGTATGATTTTATTATAAAAAGATGTTTTTTTAAGTATATATATTATTTTTTAAAAACATCAAGAAGATAAAAAATTAATTTTTTTTATTTAGAAGTTAGGAGGAAAATTATGAGAATGAATTATTGCTCTAAATCATTTTTGTAAAATTTATATCAAATTAAAGAGGAAAGAGAAAATGAGCCCAAGAACATGAGGTACATGTGAAAAAAACATTTCTAGTTTTCTATATATAAATTAGAAAAAATTTAGAGATCAGTATTTTTATTAAAATTTGATCAATATTTAATCAGTAAAAAAAATGAGTAATTTTATATTATTAGATATAATTTTACACTATTAAAAATATTAATAATGATTAATTAAGTTATGAATTACAAAATTCGTTGGCTCTTAGCACTCTATCTTTTATAAATTAAATCATCCTCAAACATCACTTAACATTTCTAGTTTCCCATCACTTAAGATTTCAAGTTTCTCTTAGCCACACAAAAATTCTCCACAAAGATGGGTCCGAAACATGTTCTAGTTCTGCCATTTCCAGCACAAGGGCATGTGAACCCTCTAATACACTTATCACACAAACTAGTTCAACATGGCTGCAAAGTTACCTTTGTCAACTCTGATTTCAACCACAAGAGAGTCCTTAATGCAATCAAGAATCTTGAAGGTTCAAAAATGGAACTAGTGTCAATCCCTGATGGGCTAGGACCTGAAGAAGATAGAAATGACTCTGGTAGTTTGATTTCAGCAACGCTGAGAACCATGCCTAGTGCTCTTGAGAAGCTCATAAGGGACATTAATTCCATGGATGGTGGGAATAACAGAATTACTTGCATAGTTTGTGACACATATGTGTCATGGGCCTTGGAAATTGGACAAAAGCTTGGAATCAAAGGTGCTGTTTTCACACCTACATCAGCAGCTATTGTTGCCTTGGTCAATAACTTCCCAAAACTCATTGAAGAAGGAATTATAGACAGTGATGATGGTAAGAAATT
This sequence comes from Arachis stenosperma, assembly GCF_014773155.1. Classification (NCBI taxonomy): domain Eukaryota; kingdom Viridiplantae; phylum Streptophyta; class Magnoliopsida; order Fabales; family Fabaceae; genus Arachis; species Arachis stenosperma. The sequence continues at coordinate 145,700,384 of NC_080380.1, read as the reverse complement.
AAATACTGCGAATTTATTTGTTAAATTGAATTTGCTGCAAATATATTTTTATTTATGAATTTTACTGCAGCAACATTTTTTCAAAAATCACTCTTTTTTTTGGCCAATGTGTTCATCTAACAATGAAAATTAGGAGAATTTATCTAAAATAGGTGATGAGACCTCGGGACATTTATGTATTTTAAAAGGATTGTGCTTAATTAGAATTAAGTTTTGTGTTAATACTCAAATTGATCTCTGAAATTATATGTATGTTTTAATTTAGTTTTTAAAATTTTAATTTACTCAATGTGTCTCTCAATTTGACATATGTGACTCATGTTAGTCTTTAGTTTTGGATAAAATTTCGGTCTCTAATCATTTGCTCGAAAGACATAGCTTCCATCTATAATTCAAAAATTTTTAGCTGGTCCAAACAATCTAAGTAATTGATCTAAGCGGCCTCTTTATAAACAGTGATCACTTGGTCATGTGTCAGGAGTCGCTTAATCCAATAACAAGGTCTGTTTAGACAAGTTAATTGGATAATTGAAGATCAGTTAAAAAATTTTGAATCGTAAAAATGTGTTTTGTCTTTAAAATAAATTATTAAGGACCGAAAATAATATTTATTTTTTTTAATTAAATCTTTGTTTTGCAAAAATACACAAAAGAGTGAACATTAATTGGATTAGTCTTGCAATTTGCAATGAGAAACACGAGTGTAATTTGAGTAAAATAACGAACTATTAATAAATATAAAAAAGTAGTCTTTAGTTAATTAATATTAGTTAATTTTTTTAATTTTAAAATTTTAAAATTTAGAATTTAAAATTAAGAGTTTGTGATTTAGGATTTCACATTTAAAATAAAATAAAATAATTTTTAAAAAATGGTTAAAAAAGTGAGCTCTCTAATATTCTAATAATAATAATTATTATTATTTTTTACTATATTTTTCTGACTATGTAACACCATGACATTTCTTGATGGCAGGATTCCCTATTAGGAAAGGGAGATTTCAGTTATCTCCAGAAATGCCTAATATGGACATAACTTGTTTGCCTTGGTCTTGCATTGGTGACTTAGCTTCGCAAAAGCTTATATATCATTACCTTAAAAAGACTGTAAAATGGTCACATTTAACAACTTGGTGGCTTTCCAACACAACCAATGAACTTGAACATGGAGCCTTATCCTTATGTCCAAATATCCTACCAATAGGACCATTCTTGAAGGAGACTAGTGCAGATGTTAGATCATTAGGACAATTTTGGGAAGAAGATTTTTCTTGTTTGAATTGGCTCAATCAACAACCACCATGTTCTGTTATATATGTTGCATTTGGTAGCTTCACTGTTTTTGACCCGAACCAATTCAAAGAACTAGCACTTGGACTTGAACTTACTAATAGACCTTTTTTATGGGTTGTGCGTGAAGATTTTAATAATAGTGTTACAAATCATAAGTACCCTGATGAATTTAAATGCACTAAGGGTAAAATTGTCAAATGGGCACCCCAACAAATGGTGCTAAAACACCCTGCTGTAGCTTGTTTTATTAGTCATTGTGGTTGGAATTCCACTATAGATGGTGTGTCCAATGGTGTACCTTTTTTATGCTGGCCATATTTTGCTGATCAATTAGTAGACAAGACTTACATTTGTGATGTTTGGAAGGTGGGTTTGGGATTTGATGAAGATGAGAAGGGGATTATATCACGTTGGGAGATAAACAAGAAAGTGGAACAACTCTTTGGAGATGAAGATATTAAAGTAAGGTCTAAGAAATTGAAGGATATGATTGTGAATAACACTGCCAAAGATGGCAAATCTACACAGAACTTGAACAAGTTTGTGGAGTGGCTCAATGAATAAAGAATAAGAATATTCTTCTTGTACTTGTGATGAAATTTTGTGTCTCCTGGTTCAAAATTGACACATCTATGATCAAGATAGTTAGAATTTAATGTGTTCTATTTTTTTTTTATCTTTAGAATAAATATGTTCCTGATTTTTTATCTCAAATAAATAAAATCTTTGATTAATTAAAAATACAAAAACATTCCTTATTTGTTAAAACACGAAACACCTAAATTATTTTAGAAAACCTATTTGTTCTTATATATTTTGGACGAAAAGACTTAAATGTTTTGTATTTTAAAAAATTATGAACATTTTGTATTTTTAATTAATAAAAAAATTTTAATTTTTAAATAAAAAAATTAGAGACTTATTTATTTTTTTATTCTTATCTTTAAAAAAAATATATAGATAAATCAATCAATCAAATAGTGGTCTAACTCTTACATACCAATAAATACTCAAACCTAACAAATATTGGTTGAATGAGATTTTGTTTCCGTTGACTCTGAAACTTAAGTGTATGACAATTTTATTTTATTTTTATTTATTGGCAAAAAAAATACGTCATATATATCATTAAATCAATTTTAATCGCTCACAAAAAAAATAATTTTAATTCTAAATTTTTTAATTAAATCTTAACCATGAAATCTACAAAAGTGATACCAACATGAGTAATATATATAAACAAACAAAGGGTAAGAAATGTCAAATTGAAATTTACTTTTGTTTTTAACATATATACACCATATCTAATATTGTTTAATTTCAATTAAAAACAGTAACAACTAAAAAATAAAAAACAAAAAGAGTAGCAGTAAGTCAAACATGTCAGCTCGTCAACATTACTTGCCCATCACTGCAAGCTCTGGCTTTTCCTTTAATTTAAAGCCGGCAGATCCCAACTAGATTTATTACTTTATTACGGTGTTTGATCCAAACTTTTCTTCTTGTTATTTCTTATGGATTGTTTGATTCGGACATAAAAATAGAGTAACAAATAAACTTTAAATGAGTTTGATGTGATCATTTATATTTAAAATTTTATTAATAAACCTTTTTTTTTTTTGTAATGCCAATATACCTTTGACTTGCTATATTATATAAGATAAGGTTAGTTATTGATGAATTCATAAGACCAATAACAATAATTGGTCACACAATTTCTTTACCCTAAAGTCCTAAACCAAAAACACCAGAAAAGATGAACCTCAAACATGTTCTAGTTATTCCATTTCCAGCACAAGGGCATGTGAACCCTCTAATGCACTTATCACACAAACTAGTTCAACATGGCTGCAAGGTTACCTTTGTCAACACTGAGTTCATCCACAAGAGAGTGCTTAGTGCAATGAATAAGAATGTTAATCTTGAAGGGTCAAAAGTGGAATTAGCCTCAATCCCTGATGGGTTAGGACCTGAAGAAGATAGGAATGACTTGCCTGCTTTAGCTTTGGCTATATTGAGAACCATGCCTTGTGCTCTTGAGAATCTCATAAGGGACATTGATTCTATTGATGGTGGGAGTAATAGAGTCACTGCCATAGTTTCTGATTTGAATATGGCATGGGCTTTGGAAATTGCACACAAACTTGGAATCAAAGGTGCTCTCATCAACCCTTCTTCTGCAGCAGTTTTTGCCTTGCAAGACAATATGCAAAAGCTCATTGATGATGGAATCATGGATGCCAATGGTAAGAGTTATGGTAATTAAAAAAAATAATCACATTATGTGCAATATAATACATAACTTTTTTAAAAAATTAGTTATAATCTTCACTCTTTAATCAACTTTACTATCTCGGATAAATCCCAAAAACTACTCATGCTAAACTTCATAGAATCTATAGAAAATTAACAACAAAATTGGAAATGAAACTGATTTTAGTTTAAACCATGTTGTAGATGCACAAACTAACATGTCCTTAAAATGAATCAAGCAAGAATGCATTAATGCTTATTTTTATTTTCTCAGTTGTTCACTTTTTTATAATAGATGATGATACAGAACAGCAGCATTAATGCATAAAACTGTTAAATTACTGCAGGATTACCAATTAAGAAAGGGAAATTTCAGCTCTCACCGGAAATGCCTATCATGGACACAGATAATACTCCATGGTGCAACAATTTTGGAGACTTAACATCTCAAAAGACTATATACTACTACATTTCAAAGATGATGCAACATTCACATTTAACAGATTGGTGGCTTTCCAACACAACAAGTGAACTTGAACCAGCAGCATTATCTTTGTGTCCAAAGATCCTACCAATAGGTCCACTTATGGAGAGCACCGAGTTTCGATCACTCGGACAATTCTGGGAAGAAGATCTCTCTTGCTTGAACTGGCTAAATGAGCAACCACCTTGTTCTGTTATATATGTTGCCTTTGGCAGCTTCACTGTTTTCGACCGTCGTCAATTCGAGGAACTAGCCCTTGGACTAGAACTCACCAACATGCCTTTTCTTTGGGTTGTGCGTGAAGATTCTAATAGTAAAACCCAAATTGCATACCCAAGTGAATTTCAAGGGACTAAAGGTAAAATTCTTAAATGGGCACCACAACAATTAGTACTAAATCACCCTGCTATAGCTTGTTTTGTAAGTCATTGTGGTTGGAATTCTACTATGGATGGTGTGTCTAGTGGAACACCTTTCTTGTGTTGGCCATATTATGCTGACCAACTATACAACAAGAATTATGTTTGTGATGTTTGGAAGGTGGGTTTGGGGTTTGACTCGGATCAAAATGGGATCATATCACGTTGGGAAATAAAGAAGAAAGTGGATCAACTCCTTGGAGATCAAAACATAAGGATTAGATCTCAGAAAATGAAGGACATGATCATAAATAACATTGCAGAAGGTGGCCAGTCTTCAGAAAACTTCAACAAGTTTACAAAGTGGCTCAAAGAATAAATTAAATGTGTTTTTTTTTTTTTTTGGGAGCGGTTTGCTAAGTTGTAATAAACTTCTTGCTTTCCATAATTCCATTATCTGAAAGATAGGCAAACTTGGAAAGGAAAACAATGTGTGTGTTTTTTGTTTAGTTTTATTTTATTATTATTATTTTCGGCTTAAGTTGTAGTAAACTTTCTTGCTTTCCATTATCTGAAAATTTGATACATTGAAGAAAGTAGACAACCTAGGAAAGGAAAATAAAGAGTACATGATTTGAGCTTGAAACAGAACTTTCAAGTTTATTAGGCTGCATTTGTTTACAAAGACAGGACATTGAGACATGGATACAGAGACACAAAATCATATTTGGTAGAAGAGATATGGATAGAGATAGTGTGTCCAGAGACACTGAATTAGTGTATTTTGTGTCCATCCTAACAGGAATGATACATGACACTAACAAGAAACACAACTTTTTATTAATTTTTCATAATTATATTTTTTATTATTATATTTTTCATCCCAAATTTTTTGAATGAAAAAAAAAATGAGAATAAATTAGATTTTTATAATTTGTTCTAGTTTATCACCAAACAGAATACAAGAATACAAAATTTTGTGTCTCTGTCCATTAATGTCTTGTCCGTTCTCAGTGTCTTGTCCTATCCTATTCTCAGAAACAAACGCAGCCTTATTTCACAAAAACTCACATGTGAAGTTATTAATTGAGAATCATTAGATGATTAATATGTTTGACTAAATTGTTATCTAACGACTTTTAACTATTGATTTCACCTAAAAACTGCACCTAAGTATTTACTTTCCACCTTATTATCATGATGTGGATTAGATATTGAAATTTTTATTCTATTTTTATTATAGTATGTAATTTAATAAAGCTTATCAATAATGTATAATTAAATTGAAGAATTTAAGTTGAATTATAATTATAAATATTTTTAAAAGCTTCACAAATTATAAGATTACTTGCTAAAGTTGATAAGCATTGATCGCTAGTCAAGATGCATAGAAAAATCATGAAGGAGAAGAATGTGTTTTGATCAAGGTTCTGAAAATCGGACCGGACCGGATCGGCCGATTCGACCGATTTAACTGCAAACCGGCAATACAAACGGTCCGGTCCTTGTTTAATAACCGCTGTGGGAAAAACCGTAAGAAAACCGGTGAACCGGATAAAAACCGGCAGGTTGGGCCGGACCGATGACCGGCCGGTTTTCTAAAACAGTGAAACGACGCCGTTTTTACTTGTTAAAAAGAAAAAAAAAAGATACCCGACCCGCTTACCATTCGAGAACCCCTCCTTTCTTCCCCCATTCACTCATCTCACTTCTCAGTCTCACTCGAGAACCCTAGCACTCCCAAATCTCAGCCCAGTAGCCACCGCCGTCGCCGGGGTCCTCAGATTGTCATCGTCACTGCCGTCGCCTGGAGTCTTCCCACAGTCATTCATCTCAGTCTCACTCCACACGTGAACGGTGAACCACTGAACCCTAGCTTCGTAGCCCAGTAGCCCAGCCCAGTAGCCGTCCGTTGTCCCCGTGGTCCTCTGGTCGTCAGCGCCACCGCCGTCGCCTGGTCCTCAGCACCGCCGCTTCGTCTTCGCTGGCCTCTCGCTTCGTCTTCGCTGGTCTTTGCTTCGTCAGCACCCAGGTGAGTGACTCCTCTGTTTCATCTTCTCTGTTTCGTACTTTTATCTTGTATGTTAGAATGTATGGTTCTGATTCCAGAATGCCTAATGTTGATGTTGTCTTGTTTTAGTGTTTTGATGCTTTGATGTTTTGGTGTTTTGCTGCTTTAGAACGCCTAATGTGTCTTGCTATTTTGGTGTTTTCCAGCCAATTAATGTTTTTGCAGAATTGTGTTGTGTTGAATGGATGAATGCTGTAGGCAGATATGGTCTTGTGTTGTGGTTAAGAACACGCTGGTAATTTTCATTGTGTTTGGCTCCTGCTTTAGGTTAAGAACATGGTTAATGCTATTGTTGAATGATTAACTCTGCTGCTACTGCTGGGCTGTACTCTGTTTGATTGTTTTTTTGTTTTTTTATGCTGTATTGAAAAAAATTATGCTTAAACTTGATAATTCTTTGTTAATTTATGTTAAAATTTTGATCAATCTGCTGTTTGCTGAAAATGTTACTAATCTTTGTTAAAATTATGGTGAGGTGTGAGCTTTTATTTGTTCAATGTAATACTTTGTTAAAATGATACTAAAGCATGAGCTTTTATCTGAATGATTAAGTCTTCTCTGTTGTATTGAACTGAATTTATTTATAAAATTTTTTATTTAAATTTAACTACGTTGTATCTTGTTTTGAATTGATTAAAATGAATGATGGAATTTTTATTATTGAATTTTTGTTGTTAAATCTTGTTTCCATTGAAAAAAAGAAACTAAAAGGAGAAGAAAGAAACTATAGAATATTAAGTTAATTCCTACAAATTATAAACTGTTAATATCTATTTTTGTACAATTGTTCTCTCTGTTTTAGATGTTGAGTATTGCTAATTTCTGAAATGTTAGTGCTCAACCCCTGCATATTTGGTCTATGTTCACTTATCTTTTCAATCATTTGGTTGCCAAAGAATCAAGGAGTTTTAATTTTTATTTGTTTTTTTTTTTAATGAGCTTCAAGTCAATAAAATTATTGAATGTGATCTCTATGATGTATTGCACATAAGATGCTTTTTCATTCAAATTTAACCTTACATAAAGGACATATATATTTGGTAACAATTGTAATTGGAAGCTTTCAACTGGTACTTTCTCATGTTTTTAGAGTTTTGCATATTTCTAATAAGCTTACCTGTATAAAGCACCTTATAATTTATTTATTTCTATTCTAAAACGGTTTATCCGGTTGAACCACCGGTTGGACCGGTTAGACCAATAAACCAGTGAACCAGTGACTAAAGCTGTTTGATGACCGGTCCGGTTTTCTGAACCTTGGAAATTAGTATTCAAAAATCATGTTCTATCTTAAAAAGAGCGAGGGCTTTTCAATTTCAACTGTAAGATAAAGATCAACATGCATTTCTAGACTAACATTGTTGGCTAATCAATAAAGATCATCATCATCCGACAAATTGTACTAATCAAAAGCTAGAAATGATACAGAGTAATAGATTAGCATATCTGGAAGAGATACCAATAATTTTAAGAGAAGATAATTATATACAAAAAAGTAGCCACTTTGAGGCACTTGCATAATTTTGTTTTATTAGCAGTTAACATGATACTACTTTCCATAATATAAAAAAAGTTAGCTTTAAAAACATCATGATAGAGCAGTGGGTATCCCACAGGTAGTATCATCAAACTCTATTGCGCGAGCTTGAGAAAAAAGAAGAAAAGATGAGAATATGTGAATCAAGAATGGAAGAAGGAAGAAGGAAGAAGAGAATGATGATGCTGCTGTTTCAGCAGCCTTGATTTGGAAGCTTCTTATACAAGTAACCACCTTCAATGACGAAACCAATCAAAGTGACGCGCAAGGGTTCACATTCTATTCTTGTGTTACAAGTAATGAACAGAGGAATGAAAAGCTTAAACTAATAATCTTGATCTTGGTTATCAGCTTTATGTAGTTGGTCTTAGCTGAATGGTCTAACAAAAACTACCAAATCTGGTTTTATTCTAACTAACTTGATGGCTGGAATATAGCTAAATCTAATTGGATTACACGTGAATATATACACATCCTCTAGTATCTTTCTATTGTGTATTTGAATACTTTGTGAAATGAACTAAAACTACACAATTTTCTTCTGCATTACTTGCTTGCTATTCTTTTTCACAAAACAATGGTGAGCCAAGTAAAGTATCAAAGTTAATAATACACAAACTCATTTTGTTTGTATTAAAATTTAGATTTTACTCATTAAATCTCAACCCACACTCTTGTAATGTCAAAAGGAAAAGCTAGAAGTAGTAAATTTGTATTTACTATTTACTAATGTGTCAATCACTAGTCATACTGTAGTATACTTTAAGGCTAAGCCTTGAACAAATATGTTTCTTATTTCATAATCTCAGTGATACTTGCCTTTGAGCATCCAAGAAAAAAATATGTTTTGCATCTAAGATCAGCTTCTTTTCCCAATCTCAGCTATATATCTATCTCATGTTTTCTATAAGCTTGTGTGTCATATTCACCATGCCATATAATCACTTGTGATACTTCCAAAACTTGTGTTGTATAGGGTACTTCACTACTAAGTCAAAGGCGAGTAGGCGACACTCTCATATCGTTTCATTTTCCAAATACACAAAGGCTGAAAGGTGAGTGTGTCTTATTGTATCATCTTCCAAAATTTTCTTTTTGACCTTTCTGCTAACATTAACTGATATAGAATTAGTTATAAAGATAAAGACATAAATATTCACCAAGACATACGTTAAGTTATTTTCCACATGTGAATATAAAAATAAACAAAGACCGATTGAAGAGGAAAGAAAGAATACATATATTAGCTCTTTTTTCTTATACTTCATCACAAAATTCTATTTAAACAATTACTTATATATATATATATATAACAAAATTAGATTTTATTATACTATAAAATTTATTATGACATATTATTTTTTTTGTTTTAAGAGTGAAAAATACTTCTTAAGTCAATATATAAAAATACTAAAAAAAAACAATCAATTTTTATAAGGTTTTATTATTATTATTATTATTATTATTATTATTATTATTATTATTATTAAAAAATAATACTAATGATTTATTATTTTTCGTCGATAATTAATCAATTATAAGATCGGTTCACTCCTCCAGGTGACGCCGTTTATCACAAAAAAAAAAGGAGAAAATCCAGCGCATAACACCTCCTACCCCACCCCTTTCTCTCTCTCACCCAGCGCATAACACCTCCCTCCACAATACCCTCACTCCGCAAAAAACCCTAATCTTCGAATTCGAATTCGAAGAACAGCCACCGCCCATAATCCTCTCTTCTCCTTGAAGGATAGCCACTTCCCACCATTCCACTTCAGAGCTAAAACTCACCGCCAAACCCTTCTCTCCCTTCTCTCTCTGTCGCCATCTCTGTCCGAGCTCTCTCTGTCGCTGCTCCTCGCCGTGGGTTCGTTGCCGCTTCTCTGCTCCTTGCCGTGGGTTCGTTGCCGCTTCTCCCCTCCTCCCCGTGCGTCGTTTCTGCTTCTCCCCTCCTCTTCGTTTCTGCTTCTCCCCCCCTCGCCGGCGTCGTTTCTGCTTCTCTGCCCCACATCGTGTCTCGCCGGCGTTGCTTCTCTTCCCGTGGAGTTTCTAGTCTCTGCTACAACCCTCTCAGGTCTCAAGTCTCTTCTTCTCTGCTGCAAGCCTTCAACCCTCTCAGGTCTCAAGTCTCAGTCTCGGTCTCTAATTCTCCCTGACTCTATCTCCCTGACTCTATAACTCTGAAATTTGAAATTTATTCTGAACATGCATATGATGTATTATTGATGATTCTGCTGAATTTTGATATATTAATGTTTTGAAATTGAGTTGCTAATTGTACCTTCTTATTTCATGTTTTGTTACTATATGTTCGAAGTGACTGAAAATATCTTCTTAATCTTCTTGTTATAACATGATTAGGTTGTTCTAATGATTGAATGCTCCTATGATTAGTTCTATTTTGCACCTTTATCGATTGTAGTTTCATAAAATCCAAAAGCAAGTCATATTTTTGCATCGATGACTAGGCCTATTTTTTAGAAACAAATATTTGTGAGAGGAAAGTTTTTTTAATTAAATAAATGTCTTTCTTTTCTAAAAGTCATCTGCATAAAGTCAATACGAAAATAATATTAAAGGTTCCAAAATCCAAACCATTAACATAGTAGAGTTTATGCTGCAGTATTTTCTTTTCCTTTCTTGTTGGGTTAAGCAAGCTTTTCTATTGATTTTTATTGTTATTGTTATTGTCAATAAATTACATCTATTTTGGATTACCTGTTTATGATGGAGATATTGGAACACTTGATGATGATTCTGATTTGTGATGAGTTGTGTCTTTGATTAGTTGAAAACTTGTTTGTTAATGTTTCTTTTGATAGTAGCAAGGTTCTGAGAACCGGACCGGTCATCAAACCGCTCTAGTTATTGGTTCACTGGTTTATTGGTTCAACCGGTCCAACCGGTGGTTCAACCGAAAAAACCGTTTTAGAATAGAATAATAAATAAATTATAAACATCTTAAAATATAATTATAGTCTAATATAAATCTTAAAATAAGATTAGTAACAATGGAATGTAAAGGGATCTGATGCTGTGGAACACTAGCAGCCACTGTTGCTACATTACCAGCTGAATTCCTGAATTGAATCGGAAAAATAAAGTGAACTTTCAAATAGGTCAACACTCTACAACACAAACTTCCCAATATAGAATAGTAATCACTAATTGGCCCAAGCGAGAAATATTGTAATTTGATTTTGGCATAGTTCCCATTTACATTCATAATTGTTCATGTTGAGAGTAAAGGGCACTATTAAAATTATCAAACATTTAACACCATAAGCATCTTAGTATTGACACAAAATGATTGCAGTCAGCACATTGAAATTTTGCTTATAGGTTCAATACAAGGTATGGAGTCATGAGACCATATTGTGGCATCTGATGGTTTTAAAACGGTTATAGGTTCAATAACTTCCTTTTCAAACGGTTTTCTATCAGATGGTTTTATTGTGGCATCTGAGTCTCATGAGTCTCATATAAGCAAAATTTCAATGTGCTGACTGCAATCATTTTGTGTCAATACTAAAATGCTTATGGTGTTAAATGTTTGATAATTTTAATAGTGCCCTTTACTCTCAACATATGAACAATTATGAATGTAAATGGGAACTATGCCAAAATCAAATTACAATATTTCTCGCTTGGGTCAATTAGTGATTACTATTCTATATTGGGAAGTTTGTGTTGTAGAGTGTTGACCTGTTTGAAAGTTCACTTTATTTTTCCGATTCAATTCAGGAATTCAGCTGGTAATGTAGCAACAGTGGCTGCTAGTGTTCCACAGCATCAGATCCCTTTACATTTCATTGTTACTAATCTTATTTTAAGATTTATATTAGACTATAATTATATTTTAAGATGTTTATAATTTATTTATTATTCTATTCTAAAACGGTTTTTCGGTTGAACCAATAAACCAGTGAACCAATAACTAGAGCGGTTTGATGACCGGTCCGGTTCTCAGAACCTTGCTACTATCAAAAGAAACATTAACAAACAAGTTTTCAACTAATCAAAGACACAACTCATCACAAATCAGAATCATCATCAAGTGTTCCAATATCTCCATCATAAACAGGTAATCCAAAATAGATGTAATTTATTGACAATAACAATAACAATAAAAATCAATAGAAAAGCTTGCTTAACCCAACAAGAAAGGAAAAGAAAATGCTGCAGCATAAATTCTACTATGTTAATGGTTTGGATTTTGGAACCTTTAATATTATTTTCGTATTGACTTTATGCAGATGACTTTTAAAAAAGAAAGACATATTTATTTAATTAGAAAAACTTTCCTCTCACAAATATTTGTTTCTAAAAAATAGGCCTAGTCATCGATGCAAAAATATGACTTGCTTTTGGATTTTATGAAACTACAATCGATAAAGGTGCAAAATAGAACTAATCATAGGAGCATTCAATCATTAGAACAACCTAATCATGTTATAACAAGAAGATTAAGAAGATATTTTCAGTCATTTCGAACATATAGTAACAAAACATGAAATAAGAAGGTACAATTAGCAACTCAATTTCAAAACATTAATATATCAAAATTCAGCAGAATCATCAATAATACATCATATGCATGTTCAGAATAAATTTCAAATTTCAGAGTTATAGAGTCAGGGAGATAGAGTTAGGGAGAATTAGAGACTGAGACTTGAGACCTGAGAGGGTTGAAGGCTTGCAGCAGAGAAGAAGAGACTTGAGACCTGAGAGGGTTGTAGCAGAGACTAGAAACTCCACGGGAAGAGAAGCAATGCCGGCGAGACACGATGTGGGGCAGAGAAGCAGAAACGACGCCAGCAAGGGGGGGAGAAGCAGAAACGAAGAGGAGGGGAGAAGCAGAAACGACGCACGGGGAGGAGGAGAGAAGCGGCAACGAACCCACGGCGAGGAGCAGCGACAGAAAGAGCTCGGACAGAGATGGCGACAGAGAGAGAAGGGAGAGAAGGGTTTGGCGGTGAGTTTTAGCTCTGAAGTGGAATGGTGGGAAGTGGCTATCCTTCAAGGAGAAGAGAGGATTATGGGCGGTGGCTGTTCTTCAAATTCGAATTCGAAGATTAGGGTTTTTTGCGGGGTGAGGGTATTGTGGAGGGAGGTGTTATGCGCTGGGTGAGAGAGAGAAAGGGGTGGGGTAGGAGGTGTTATGCGCTGGGTTTTCTCCTTTTTTTTTTTTGTGATAAACGGCGTCACCTGGAGGAGTGAACCGATCTTATAATTGATTAATTATCGACGAAAAATAATAAATCATTAGTATTATTTTTTAATAATAATAATAAAACCTTATAAAAATTGATTGTTTTTTTTTAGTATTTTTATATATTGACTTAAGAAGTATTTTTCACTCTTAAAACAAAAAAAATAATATGTCATAATAAATTTTATAGTATAATAAAATCTAATTTTGTTATATATATATATATAAGTAATTGTTTAAATAGAATTTTGTGATGAAGTATAAGAAAAAAGAGCTAATATATGTATTCTTTCTTTCCTCTTCAATCGGTTTGATGACCGGTCCGGTTCTCAAAACCTTGATTTGTATGTACAACTGATTGATTTAATTTGTAATAGGTTTAGATGAATTGTATTTGTAATTTTATAGGTAATATTGATGCTCATAGGTTCTGTGAATCAAGAGATTGGAATGGGAAGAATTTGTCAGAGATAGTGTTATTAGATAATAGGTGCTGTGATTGATTGATTTTTTTTTTAAACAGTGTTTTAAGATGCTTCTCACAAACTCCTTGGACATAATTTATGGATTGTTATGTTTGCACTTTTATTGTGTCAAATTAAGATCCTATTAAGCAAATCAACTTGGATTAGTCTATCGGTTAACTCACTAATTCGCTTAAGCAAGTATCGATTCGAATATCGTCTTGTACATGCAGGAACTCATTGGCGCGGCAAACCCTTAAACGGAGCACAAATCCGCGGCGAATTAGTTATTCGCCTATTGTAGTACTAACTAATTTGATGTTTATTTTTCTATTAGTTATTTTTAGAAATTGAGACTTGATTGTTGTTAAAGTGTTAATGAAGACGTGTATTTTAAATTTTAATTTTGATGATTTTTTATTTTTATTTGAGACCGGTTCAACTTGTGATCCACTAGTTGAACTAATAACCTATTGATCTAGTAGTCTAACCGGTTTGATTATTGGTTCGGTTCTGACAACTAGGTTTGATATCACTCATACTTTCTTGGAATTCTGTAAATCAACTTGGATTAGTCTATCGGTTAACTCACTAATTCGCTTAAGCAAGTATCGATTCGAATATCGTCTTGTACATGCAGGAACTCATTGGCGCGGCAAACCCTTAAACGGAGCACAAATCCGCGGCGAATTAGTTATTCGCCTATTGTAGTACTAACTAATTTGATGTTTATTTTTCTATTAGTTATTTTATTAGTTATTTTTAGAAATTGAGACTTGATTGTTGTTAAAGTGTTAATGAAGACGTGTATTTTAAATTTTAATTTTGATGATTTTATATTTTTATTTGAGACCGGTTCAACTTGTGATCCACTAGTTGAACTAATAACCTATTGATCTAGTAGTCTAACCGGTTTGATTATTGGTTCGGTTCTGACAACTAGGTTTGATATCACTCATACTTTCTTGGAATTCTGTTACTGAATTGACTTATACATCCCTAGGATTGTATTGGGATTGATTACCAGTAGGCATAGAATGGAGAAGGGCTTAAGTAGCATCACCACCAGCAGCAGCAAGGAAGGGTTACCTCTCACCCCTCATTCCAACTTCAAAACTGCTTCCACCGACGATGACCTCGCTCACATCCTCTTCAACATCAAATCCTCCAAAACTTCCGTAACCACCCCTTTCCATTTCCCAACAATCTCTTCCCTTCATCTTTCTGCAATTTCTAATATGACATATGTTTGATTATTTTTTTTTTGCAGGCTGTTATCAATTATGGCGCCTCTTGGTATGTTTATCTCTTCTCTGAATATGTTTGATTTATATTACTATACAAGTTATTAAGAATCGATATAATAATGGAAACTGATGTTAAGTGAACACAAAAGCAGGTAGCATCTTTTACCATTTAGGCTTACTTGATTGTTGTAACTTGTAAGGTGGTTGTGTGAAATTGAAATATAGAACAGGAGATTATGAATGATCTAGTTTCCTGGTTTTTCAGGTGCCGCGTGTGCAGTGAAATCCTCCCTGCATTCCATAGATTGAGCGATAATTTTCCAAAGCTCTCCTTCGTCTATGCAGATATTGATGAATGCCCAGAAACAACTCAACACATTCGATACACCCCTACTTTTCAATTTTTTCGAGATGGTGAAAAGGTAGATGAAATGTATGGTGCTGGAGAAGAGAGGCTGCGTGATCGCGTCTGGTTGCACTCTTGAGTACACTATACAATGTCATTTTTATTGTCAGAGTTAGGTGACATGCTTGCAATTTTCCAGTAGATGTAACATTGTGAATCATGAACAATTCAGTGAATATTCAGGCAAACCCAGTATCCAATGTTTCCATTTGAAACTACAACCATATAAACCGTCCTTTTATGAGGTAAACAGCTTCATAAATTGATAAAAAAAAAATATATCACGTAGATAGCATTTTAAGTTTACACCAACTACACGAGATTGGCTGCAAAACAATCAACAGCATAAATGAGAAAAGAATCGGTAACGGTTTAAGAAATTTGAAGTGGTAAAACCGAAAAAAAAATAGAGGCAGCTAATGCTGCAAACTCCTATTTTACTAACGTATCCGCCTAAGAAGCATATCTAACCCTCGTTCCTCATAAAACTGTGAAACGTAATCTTCAATAAGAGGTACGCATTGAAGCTCCTTTTATTTTCTTGTTTACCCAAAGTCTGAAAGATGGCTGCGATGATAACCACCTGTAATCTGGCTATCTCATCAAGCCTTGGGCTTGAGCATCTTCACCGTCTCCCAAGTGAAATCAGGATCGTCACGTCCGAAATGTCCGTAAGCAGCAGTCTTCTGGTACCTGAAGTTGCCTCCTCTCATGAGGTCAAGATTGATGGCAATCATTCCTGGCCTGAAGTCAAAATTTTCCTTAATCAGAGCTAATATGTCCTTGTCTGGAATCTTTCCTGTTTTGTAGGTGTCTACAAAAACAGAGAGTGGCTCTGGGACTCCAATTGCATAAGAAACCTGCACAAGACAGCGTCGAGCAAGCCCTGAAGCTACCACACTTTTCGCTGCTTGCCTAACAATGTATGCACCACTCCTATCGACCTTGGTTGGGTCCTTGCCGGAGAAGGCACCTCCACCATGAGCACCCCAACCACCATAGGTGTCAATGATGATCTTACGGCCAGTTAGCCCTGCATCTCCATGGGGTCCACCAATCACAAAACGACCAGAAGGGTTGAGGTGGAAGATAGTCTTGTCATCAAGGTATTTAGCTGGGATGACAGGTTTTATTACATGCTCCTTCAAATCGCTGGCTATCTTGTCATTGGTGACAGTTTCATCATGTTGTGTTGAGATGAGGACAGTGTGCACACGAATCGGGATCATGGCTCCATTATCATTCTTGTACTCAACAGTAACCTGAGTTTTTCCATCAGGTCTCACCCATGGGCATGTTTTGTTCTTTCTAACTTCAGTGAGCTTGGCACCAAGTTTAGTAGCAAGGACATGAGTAAGTGGCATTAGCTCAGGTGTTTCATCTGTGGCATAGCCAAACATGTGTCCCTGGTCACCAGCACCAATTTCCTCAGGCTTTTTAGTCATGTGACCATGAACTCCTTGGGCAATATCAGGGCTCTGTTGCTCAATGTTGACCAGAACTTTGCAGTTGTCAGCATCAAGACCGACATCAGCTGAAACGAACCCAATGCCTCTGCAAGTGTCTCGAACTATTTTCTCATAGTTCACATTTGCCTTGGTTGTGATCTCACCAAAGACCATAACCATGTTGGTTTTTGTACAGGCCTCACAGGCAACCTTGCTCTCCGGGTCTTGCTCCAAACAAGCATCAAGGATGGCATCCGAAACCTGGTCACAGATCTTGTCAGGGTGACCTTCATTTACAGATTCGGAGGTGAAGAGAAAGGTCTCCATATCTGACATTAAATAAGGAAAAAGGGTGTCAGGTGAGAAAAGATATGTTGAAATGTGTTTAATGAATAATATATAAAACAATAATCAAAGAGTAAACAATGTACATTCTAATGCATGAAATTAACAAATATCAAATTTCTGTAGCACCTTCAAATATGTTTTAATCGATTGATTAGTGCATAAGTTGTCAGCCATTATAGCTCCATGTAAAGCCATAATGATCGTAGATAACCTTTTGGCCAAATGTCTTTGCATATAATGAAGTTATGCAGTATAACAGTTCGTGAGTTAGTTAGGAGTTGCACTTGTACAGTTGATTTGTTGTTATATCTATCATACTTTATATACATCTCAGGTCAATGAAGATGAAATTAGATTTCATTATCACATTAAATCTGTGATGAAATCATTGAATCGTATGTAGATCTACGATGTGAAATGTTTACAACAGGAATCAAGCACTGCGTAATTTTAAGTAAAGTCGACACGTTGATTTATCGTTACTCTAATGATTCTAGGAAAGGTAGCGATAGTTTTGGCTTCTACTAGCTTGCAAATATTTATTTTCAAAAGCTACTTCGTTTCATGCCTGATAAAATAGATCAAAAACCGCACAACCGATCTCTCAATTCTCTGATCTTTCACTAGAGAATTACAATTTCACTTTATTATTACTTCATGCAAGCATAATCACCAAGCAAATAAAAAAAATCACAAACACAAAAAAAAGAAAGGACATATAGATCGAATGAGCTGCAGAAATCGAGAGCCACAAATATTTTATACCAGATCTTGATAACGATAATGCGGAGCAGATCCAAATGGATTTGGATAAAGGCAATAATAACAAACGAATAATTCCGCACAAGTCCAAACAAGAAGAACCAGAAGAACAACACATTCAATAACTTTAATGGGTTTTTTAAGCAAGATTAGAAAAATTCTTATTCCGACGCCATTTTGGTTTATGAATTTGAAAAAAAAAAAAAACCTAATTTCCCAACGGCACCCCAAACCATCCGGTCATCCCCAACCTCAACTCACTATCTCCCAAGAATCACAGCTTCATTCACACACTCTCACCTCTCTATCTCACTCACACACTCTCCTCGTCGGCTCCTCCGCCTCGTCCCCACGCCGCCAGTGTTTGTTCGCCTCTGCCACCTCCGTCTCTGTCTTTCCGGCCGCTTGTTTGTGCCGTGCCTCACCTGTTCTGCCTCAGCCTTGTGCTCGTCTGCCTCTGCTGCCTCCGTCGTCATCGTGTTGGCTCCTCTGCAAGCTCCCCTCTGCTCCTCTTGGAAGCTCTGCCCTCTCTCGCCGGTGGTCTGCTCTGCAACGGCGCAACCTGCACCGACTCCAAGTTGAAAAACCGTCACTGACTCTGTTTCTGCTTCTGCTGTAGGTCAGTTTTTTATTTTTTTAGTTATTCTTTTTAATTTTTATACTGGATTTTTGCTGTTTTAATGTATTGATGCTAATTGTATTTGTATCAAGGTTCTGAAAACCGGACCGGACCGGCCGGTTCGACCGGTTTAACTGCGAACCGGCAATACAAGCGGTCCGGTCCTCCTCTAATAACCGTCTGATAGAAAACCGTTTGAAAACCGGCGAACTGGTCAAAAACCGGCCGGTTGGGCCGGACCGGTGACCGACCGGTTCGAATAAAACGACACTGTTTTGTAGTTTTGTTTATTTGTTTTAAGAAATAAAAAAAGAAAAGCCAAAACCATGCGTGAACAATACACCCCCTCTTCCCCAAATCATTCGTTTACTCCCTGGAGACCTCTGAAGCAAAGCAAAACCCTAGCCCTTCATTGCCGCCGTCGTGCCCGAGGTCCTCAGCGCCGCCGCCGTTCCCAGGTCCTCAGCGTCGCCGCTTCTTCCTCTTTCCCGTGTCCGGAACTCAGGTAGCTCGTCACGTCGTCTTCATCTTCGCTGGCTTCTCTGTTCGTGGCTTGGAGCAGCTCGTCGTCGTCTCGCCTATCGCCTCGTCTCGCCGATTGCCGTCCCTTCCTCCATCGAAGGTTAGTGGCTTCGCCTCCGCTTCTTCCTTTTAATTTCTGAATGTTCGGTCTTCGTCTTCGTCTGAAGTTCTGAAATTGTTGTTCAATTTTTGTTCCATTTTTCTTGTAATGTTCTGTAATTGCCTGTTGGTGATGGCTGTAAATTTTTACTGATGGCTCGATGGTTCTGTTCGTCTATTTTAGTGTTTTACTGTTTTGTAATTGTTGGATAGTGATGGCTCTGAAATTTTTGTTCAAATTTACTGATGGCTCTGTTTTGTAATTACTAGTTGCTGATGGCTCTTAATTATTTTGTTCAAATTCACTGATTGCTTTGTTTTGTAATTGTTGGTTTTGCTGGGTGAAGGTTTAGTGTTTTGGAATGTTTTATAATGTGCTAATGTTTGTAATTGCTGGATTTGTTTGTAATTGCTGGGTGAAGGTTTAGCGTTTTGTGATTGTTGCATTGGTTAATGTTTTGGTTTGTTTTATAATTGTTGTTAGCTGGTTGCTTGTTGCTGGCTCTGTTTTGTAATTTTGCTCTGGTTACTGGTCTGTTTCATAATATACCAATGTTAGTGTAATTGCTGTTTTCTAATCATTGTTAGCTGGTTGCTTGTTGCTGGCTCTGTTTTGTAATTTTGCTCTGGTTACTTGATTAAGTTAGTTTGTGTTTGAAATAATAACCTGTAATACAAAAATTTATGACATAGCTCTTGAAAATGGTTTTTTTCCCAAAAATCTCTTAGGGTGTTCAAACTAAGCTAGTGCATATATGATTGTAGATGATCTCATAATAACTGTTGAATCAATTTAATCATAGTCTCAGTGAAACCACTACTGAAGACCCTGCTTATGCTGTGTTGACTTTTAGTTTAAAGGAGATGGTAATTCATTGGTAGGGTTTGTCCATTTTGGCCTTAAGCTTAATTTGGTGCTGAAGTGATGGCTTTCTTTGTGTTTGTTGTCTCCTTCGATTTATTGCAGGTATCAATGGATAAAATGAAATGAAAAACCTGCTCCATGGGAAATTACTCCAATAATTGTATCTAATCATGTATCTTGTATTGAACCTATTTTCTACTTTTATGAATTATTTTCCACTATTGTGGCATCTGAGTCTCATGACTCCATACCTTGTATTGAACCTATAAGCAAAATTTCAATGTGCTGACTGCAATCATTTTGTGTCAATACTAAGATGCTTATGGTGTTAAATGTTTGATAATTTTAATAGTGCCCTTTACTCTCAACATGAACAATTATGAATGTAAATGGGAACTATGCCAAAATCAAATTACAATATTTCTCGCTTGGGCCAATTAGTGATTACTATTCTATATTGGAAAGTTTGTGTTGTAGAGTGTTGACCTGTTTGAAAGTTCACTTTATTTTTCCGATTCAATTCAGGAATTCAGCTGGTAATGTAGCAACAGTGGCTGCTAGTGTTCCACAGCATCAGATCCCTTTACATTTCATTGTTACTAATCTTATTTTAAGATTTATATTAGACTATAATTATATTTTAAGATGTTTATAATTTATTTATTATTCTATTCTAAAACGGTTTTTCGGTTGAACCGGTTGAACCAATAAACCAGTAAACCAATAACTAGAGCAGTTTGATGACCGGTCCGGTTCTCAGAACCTTGGTTTTGATGAATTCAATTTAGTTAAGTGACTACAGCCTACAGGTTATAGTCTCATAGATAGGTATTTGAAAAGTCAAAAGGCAAATCAAGGTTAGATACACTTGTCCAAATTGTTAATTAGTTGCATGCTCGACTGCCTTAGCTTATTGATATTCGGCAATTGTTAATTGTATAGTTTTTAAGTAAAGTTTATAATTAATATAGGATTAGATTGGATGTGGTCACTTCTCTTTTATTATAAAAATATTATTATTTTGTATTTTTTTCCTAGTATATTATTATATTATTTCTGGTTATATTATATTGTTTTACTTATGTGAGTAGGTAATTCTAGACAAATTATTTATTTATTTTTCAAGTTGAGTTGCCTGGAGTCCTCCCTGGTCTCCTGGACCCTGGCTCTTAACCTTCGCCTTTCATTCTCTCAAGTCTCAGTCTCAGTCCTCACCTCTCCCCCTCGTCTTCGCAGTTGGATCTCACCCTCTCAACCCCCATTTTCCCTTGCCGCCCTCGCCCTCGGCTCTGTCTCCTCCCTTCGCCGTCGTCAGTGTTGCTGTCCTGCCTCCCCACCTCGTCGCCTGGCCTCCTCCGTTTCATTCGCTGAACTACCAGATCTGCCTCGGATCAGCTCCTTGCTCATTTTTGCTTTAAAAAAAAGCAATAAAAATTTAAGAACCGGCCGGTTCACCGGTCCTCGCCAGGTTTTTGAATTCAAATCCGATTTTCATTTCAGGCGGTTTTTCTATCTAACCGAACCGGTTGTTTTAACAATATTCCTCTCCTAGTCCTTGGTATCTTATTATTTTTTTCTGTTACGTATTGGTATCTCATTTGCGTCACATATCTTATACTCCGTATAAATATCATATTTTTAATTTCTTAAGTCCTTCATTAATTAAATTTTAGATGATTTTGTGGAAGAATATCTCTAGTACCCAGATTATGTATTTTGATCAATAGTCAATCATGAAAGCTATGTTGGTACTTTCTGACTTTGTCTTGTAAGTTACAACAAGCCAATCACCTCAATAATTATAGTTGTTTAATCCAAACCTTTCTATTTAAGTAGATATGTAGATACTTCATTCCCTTAACCAACAAATACTATTTTACATAAATTATAAACATGATCCTCAAGCATGTTCTAGTTCTTCCATTTCCAGCACAAGGGCATGTGAACCCTCTAATGCACTTGTCTCACAAACTAGCACAACATGGCTGCAAAGTTACTTTTGTCAACACTGAGTTCAACCATAAGAGAGTGGTGAGTGCAATGAATGGGAAGGTTAGTCTTGAAGGGTCAAAAGTGGAACTAATCTCAATCCCTGATGGTTTAGGACCTGAAGAAGATAGAAATGACTTGGTTGGTTTAGCTTTGTCAATGATGAGAACCATGCCTTTTGCTCTTGAGAAGGTTATAAGGGACATTAATTCTCTTGATGGTGGAAGGAAGAGACTCACTTGCATAATTGTTGATACTAGTATGGCATGGGCCTTGGAAGTTGTACAGAAGCTAGGAATCAAAGGGGCTCTCTTCATCCCTTTGTCAGCAGCTATTATTGCCATGGAAGATAACATGCAAAAGCTCATTGAGGATGGAATTATTGATAGTGATGGTAAATTTGGATGTCTTTGATCAGTTAATTTGATTGTTTTCATTTGGATTTGGTACTTTTGATTGAGCATTCATTAGAGTTTATGTAAGTCAAAGTTATTTATTTGTATTTGTATATGTAGAATTGATAGTTTATATTGTTATATATCCCTTGTTGTTGATGCAGGATTCCCTATCAGGAAAGGGAAATTTCAGGTATCTCCAGAAATGCATACTATGGACACAGCTTATTTGCCCTGGTGCTGCATAGGTGACCCAATCACACAAAAGAATTTGTATCATTACATTGTAAAGTTGGCACAATGTTCACATTTAACAAATTGGTGGCTCTCTAACACAACTTATGAACTTGAACATGGAGCCTTATCAGTTTGCCCAAAAATCCTACCAATAGGGCCATTGATTGAGAGTGCTAAGTACAGATCAATGGGGCAATTCTGGGAGGAAGACCTCTCTTGTTTGAATTGGCTCAACCAACAACCACCTTGTTCTGTTATTTATGTCGCCTTCGGTAGCTTGGCGATTTTCGACCCTTGTCAACTCAAGGAACTGGCCCTTGGACTAGAACTTGCCAATAAGCCTTTTCTTTGGGTTGTACGTGAAGATTCCAACAGCATTAACAAACTTGCATGCATTGAAGAATTTCAAGGTACAAGAGCTAAGATTATTAAATGGGCACCCCAAAACTCGGTGTTAAGCCACCCTGCCGTAGCTTGTTTCATTAGCCACTGTGGTTGGAACTCTGTTATGGAAGGTGTGTCTAATGGAGTACCTTTCTTGTGCTGGCCGTATTTTGCTGACCAGCTTCATAACAAGGCATACATATGTGATGTTTGGAAGGTGGGGTTGGGTTTTGAATTTGATGAAAAAGGGATCATATCACGTTGGGAAATAAAGAAGAAAGTGGATCAACTCCTTGGAGATCAAAACATAAGGGTAAGATCTAAGAAAATGAAGGAGAAGGTAATGAATAGCATTGTAGAAGGAGGGAAGTCCTCTGAGAACTTCAACAAGTTTATGGACTGGCTCAAAGAATAGGCCATTTTAATTTCTTGCAGTGTGCATGTTTCTCAACTTGTATAAACTTTTACACACAGCTATCTTAAAATAAAAAGTTTTAAGTTTAGTATTTGATTTTGTGATGATCCTATGGATTATTAAATATTTGCACTTCAGTACAAATAGTAACACTGTGATCTAAACAAAAAATGTGGGAACTAATGCGCTTTTTTCTCCTAAGATCTTGGAGCTAATATTCCGATCCTTACAAAGCAAACAAAAGCTTATTGATATCAGAATATGTGAAGTATTTTCATCTTAGGTAGTTCTGTGTCAAAATAATTAATTATTTTATTGATGAAAGGTATGGTAAAGAATACGATGACGAATGAAACAAAAACAGAACGTAAAATATGTTAACAAATCGTGTCATTGCATCCAAATGCTGCAAAATCTAATTTCAAAGAAGTGATGATATTATGACTTTTTTTTAAGCATTAATCCACTAAGTTAAGTGGTTAACTCCCTTTGCGTAATCCAATAATACTTGAATAGTAATAACAATATTGGATATTTGGATTGCTTACTCTTAAATTATTACAATAAATAAGACTGTAAGAGTGAAATATAATACTAAGGGAAGCGTGGTCTTTCATTCGTTTTCACACGCTTGAAGGAGACCAGCAAGAACCCCCCCCCCCATGCTGACGTGGCACTGTAACCGACTTTCCCGCCACTCTAAATTCACATATCCACAATATTCCTAACTACCTTCTCACAGAATATAATCACATCAACAGTAACAGAATCTTCAGAGCTATTTCATTCCTTTAGAAAATTGCACTGTAAGGAGTAAGAACTCCAATGCTGACGTGGCACACAGTTGAGAGTTAGTTACGATTAAACTGGAATCTGTTTTGGACTTTCTCAAGTTAGTTAGAGTAAGCTAGACTCTGGAACTAACTAAGCCATGTCTATATATACCCTCTTAACACACCGTTATTGAAGCGATAATCACTTCATAATACTCCTTAATCTCGCTTTCTTCTTTCTCACTTTCTTCTTTCTCCTTAGTCTCACTTTCTTCTTTCTTCTTGCTGGGAGTGGAAACATGGCTTCTCCACCTGAACCTCCACCTCCCCCTCCACCTGAGCTACCACCACCACCAGCAGATGGTGAAGGTTTGTTCGAAAGCCTCGATCCGAGTCTTGGCATCAAACCTGAAAGCATGGCCTCTCTCTATTTCAAAGATCTTGATACTTGTGGTTCAGAAATGCGCGATATGGTTATGGTAAGCTGTGAATTATTCTTTAATATGGACCACACTATATATGCTTCTTCAATGTTATAATCAAATTCATGTTCTTCATTCTTTTTATGCAATCTAGAGACAGATTCTGTTTCTGTATTCGAAATAACATGAAGATCAATTAAATACTACACAGTACTTTTCTTACTTACTTACTTACCTAGATCAATATTAATTTTTGAAGCAAGTTGAACCTCATAAACGCGCGGACGCAATGTTAGCAATTCTTGAAGGCTATTTTAAGGTCAGACATTACATTTACAACAGAATCATGCAGGGTGAGATTGAAGTTGCTGCTCTTGAACATAGGCTTGAGAATTCAAGGCAACTGGCTGAACTCTCGAAATCTGTAACTGAATCTGAATCTGAAGCTAGTACTCTACCTTTTGTTAATACTAAGCAGGCATGTGTTTTTTCTTTCTTTCTTCTAAATTTTGTTTTATCTAATCACATTGTAAAACTAATGTGACAAACTAGTTGAGCTGAAGTAATGTGATAAATTGATTATGCTAACTAGGTTTCAGTTAAATTGATGCGATTGTTATCAATGCACGCAAATTCAGAATTTCATGATGAAAATAGCAGATACAGCAATTGTGACTGTATGAAAAGATTTGTAGCATCTTAGAATTTGGTTGAGTTTGT
The DNA here is from genome assembly GCF_014773155.1 of Arachis stenosperma. Lineage (NCBI taxonomy): Eukaryota > Viridiplantae > Streptophyta > Magnoliopsida > Fabales > Fabaceae > Arachis > Arachis stenosperma. The sequence goes on along the minus strand of NC_080380.1, from coordinate 145,675,061 downwards.
AATATATTAGTATAAAAATTCTCATCTTGAGAAATAAAAGAAATATTATTCTGAAATCTGAAGTCAAGAATGCTACAACTTGAACTAATCAAATTGCAAATGTTCATTTTTAATTGAATTCACATTGTAATAAAGTGATATGGTATAATTTATTAGTTCTATTATCAAGGTTTCGGTTATATATTGATGTGATGCTTATTCCTGCGAAAATTGTTAGAAAATTTTATTGATTTGTAACATAATTGATTACCTTGATCATCTTGAGAAATAAAGAAATATGATTCTTATGAGATTATTACAATTTGTGCTCTTGGAGCAGCTGCCCGCTGGTAGTTCTACCCCCTTGCACAGCTTACCTGGTTATGCAGAGACTATGAAGGTACCATAAATTTTTTTTAATAGTATATTATCTTTTGAGGAATGTTCAGTATGATCAATACTCATGTATTTTCTTTGTTTTGTGCAATTAACTTTAAAATATGACAATGCATTAGTCCAAAATTAAAGGTTCCTTTTATTCATGTGTCTTGCATTAATCAATCATAGGATATATAATTATATATGGATACAGGCTTGATTTTTTTAACCTAACATCAATTTTTCAGGCTTTGGAAGAGGATGATCCTGTTCCTGAATTAGGAGAAGCAGCAAACTCATTATATTTTAGAGCTCTGAGGACTCGACTCCCTTTCGGGATTACACGATACTATGAAAACCAGATGAAAGAGGATGAGATTGAACTTGACGCTGCACGACGTGCTCTTCGAGAATTTAGAATCATGGACGATCTACAAGACCACGTAATTCATGAAAGTTATCATTCTGGAAATCCAGAGATTATTCATGGTGCAGATGCTAGAATAGAACAATTTGGAGATACTATGCAGGCAAGTGTGTGTGTTTTTTTATTTTTTATTTTTTATATCACGAGGTTCACATTGTTAAGTCTTGCACATATTCTTATTCTGTATTTCTGTTTTGGTTGTATGAATGCAGGAACAAAATGCAACAAAGGATAAAGGTAAAAAGATTCAAAACCCCCCTAAGGATAATGCTGGCAAATGATAGATCAGGGTGCTAATTACCTGATGTGCTTTGACTCTGCTAATAAGTGATAGGATTGATTCAATGAACTTGGTCACAGAGTTTATGATTTGATGATTCAGCTAATGTACTGTTGGTTTAGTTACTGATGACACATTATTAGCTATGTTTTACTTGAATAATTCATTGGTATAATGCAAAAGTTACAGTGTATAATAACTGCTACAATATTTTTGCTCATAATAACTGTACAAATAATTCATAATTCTACTAGAAGTCTTCATATGAATATATGATCATTTTGCACCCTTCTTCTCTCTTTCTCCATCTGAACTTGAATTTAGTGATGATGATGAATAATATAAAGCTTGTCGAGTTGCTAACTATGCTGACGGAAGCATATGTATCCATTATTTCATGGCATTAGGATTTAGGAGAACATAGATCCTTTGCAATAAATGAAACCAAATAAATGCATGTCCTTTTTCTGCTATGATGTTTTTTGTAGTTTGAAGTACTCATGCATGTTTGAAGTTAATTCAATGAACCCAGCTAGCTATTGTCAATTTATCATTTTGGGTCGGTTTATACATGAAGAAAAAGTAGAATTCCTTAGACACCTTTTTTTTGTTCATTCTTCACATTGTGTGAAGAATTCTAAATAAGAATAATAGTTGCTGATGAATAACATAAAGAGATTTTAAATTTTTAATACTAAGTTTTAATCCGTGTGCCTTTATAACCCAGCAAAATCCATATTCAAAATCTACAGAGCTATGTTAAAGTTAAAATTTTGATTTTATTATTTGATTTTTTTATGATCATAATATTTCCTCGTCAATGTACATAATAATGTAATCTGAAAAAATTAGTGTTGGACCTAATGCGTCTTAAATTTTCTCTTAAGATCTTAGAATTATTGTTTTCACTTTTAACAATATTAAGTGTACACTAGAATCACCCATCAATATATAATATATTTTAGGTAATTTTTATTTAACTTTCTCATAAATAGAGAATTAATTATTTTTTATAATTTGTTCAATTGTTATTGGAAAAATTTATTTGTGTCAAATTATTTTTTTAATCTTAGTTAATTAAACTAAATTATTAAACCGTGATAAAATGTAGTTTACAAATTACAATAATTTTAAAAAATGCCCCATTTTACAATTTTTTTAAATTTCTCAGTCCATCCAATTTTCTTAATATGCTCCAGATTTTCAGCTACACAAAATTCAAAAGAAAAATAATTGGAAATAAAAGTTAAAAAAAATAAATAAAACAAAAATGAATTAAAAACGGCGAACAGTTTCAAACGTAACATGAATCTTTATTTTTTTTATATCTAACATAGCAGAGAATATATATAGTTTGAATGACAGCTCTATATATTACATACACATGAAACACAAATGTATAAATATATTAGAATTTTTTATTTTTGGTTGTTTATAAGATTCTAATTATACTTGTTATTGGAGAAGTATAAGCATTATACATACGAACAATAATAAGATGTCTATCCCTAATTTCTTTATTCTTGTTCTTCGAGTTTTCAATTTTTGTTTTGTTTTTATTTTGAATCTTTTTAACCTTTATTTTTATTTTTTGATTTTCTTTTTTTTTAATTTTTTTTTTTTGCTAGAACACGCACATTAAGAAAATTGGATAAATTGAAAAATAAAAAAAAAATTGTAAAATTGAATCTCTTTAAAATTAAATTTATTGCGATTTACAAAATGGATTTTACCATAGTTTAGTAATAATTTGGTTTAATTAACTAAAATTAAAAAATAACTAATCTAATTACAAATCAATTTTTTCAATAATATCTATCATAGAAGATAACTAATCTCCTGTTTATAAGAGAGTTGGTTAAAACTCATATATATTTTAAAATATAAAATATACATTAACAATAAATTAAATTACACGTATATTTATACAAAAATATACGATAATTAATTTTGGTGAGTAATTTTTATGCAAAAAATATTTTTGTTTTACTTTTTATCCTTACAAACAAAAGAAAAGTTTATTAGAGTCAAATATTTTTATCATTTCACAATACATACAAGTCTTTTTGTCAAACAAGTCCAATCAAATTAATCCTAATCTAACAAAACTCACTTACATAATGCGCGCGAAATCACGCCATTTTATATCATGCGTTCCTCTTTCTCTTCCTCCTTCTTTTTTAAGTTCTTCCTCCTTTTTCTTTGCGTTTTTTTTTCTTCTTCACGTATTTCATCTTCATCGTCGTTCTTTTTATTGCTGCTGTTGTTGTATTTTTTTTCTCCTCCTCTTTTGATTGATTTTGCAACATTATATATTTTTTGTTTGATTTTTTCTCTCAAAAAGAATTATAAGAAAATGAAATAAGAAGATGAAGAAGAAGATGAGGAAAATCAAAAGAAGATGAAGAGTTTTGAATTATGCAGAAATTATCAGAATAAAAATACATCGAAAATTTTTATAACATATAAATTTCTTAATTTTTACACCAAAATTTTGTTACAAATATACAAAAATATTTTTTTAATGCTATATTCTTTTTATTAATTCATCTTTTTTTCCTTCTTTTTTTCTTTTAGTTAAATGAATGTAGGTTCATCTTCTTCCTAATATTTTTGCAATATTATGTATTTCTTCTAATTCTTAGTTTAATTTTTTTTAACCGTTACACAAAAGCTTTTCAATTTTTACACGAAAATTTTTTAATTGTGACACAAGATTTTAAGAGGGTTATCATTTAGTAATTTCGATGTATTGAGGGTTATTATTAAATAATTGTGGTGTATTCTAAATTTAATTTCGGTGTATTTTGAATCTAAATAAGGTGCACTTTTGGCCTGAAGTTATTTTCGGAATGCATCTCAATTAATTATGAAATTAGAACAAAAATGTACCGAAATTTTTTAACAATAACAAATAAATTTCTTAATTTTTACACCGAAATTTTGCTATAAATACGCAAAAATATTTTCTTGAATGCTGTATTTTTCTTCTTCTTTTTTCTTTATTTCTTTCTTTCTTTTAGTTGAATGAATGTAGGTTCATCCTCTTCCAAAATTTTGCAGTATTATGTGTTTCTTCTTCTTTGTTTGATTTTTTTTGTTTTTATTCTTATTAAGAGAGTAAAATAAGAAGAAACTTATGAAGGTAAAACAAGAAGGAAAAGACGAATAAGAAAAAAAGAAGAAGATGATAATGATGATGAAAAAGAAGAAGAATAAGCAGTAAAAGATAAGGAGAAGGAAGAGGAAGAGTTTTGAATTATGTAAAATTTATCAAAATATAAATATACCAAAATTTTTTAACAATAACACATAAATGTGTTAGTTTTTACACCTAATTTTTGTTACAAAAGTGTAAATTTTCACAATTACACCAAATTACACCAAATCTAAGTGAACGAGACCAAATACACCTCAATTAACTCAATTTAAAAATAATACGACACAAAAATAACTAAATTATCAACAAAACACATCTAAATTAATTTTGGATCAGGCAACATTATTAATATGGCAAAAATTTTATGATAATGATAACAATAACGACAACAATGATAATGACGATATATACAAGAAGAAGACGATAATGACTATAATGATGATGATCATGATAATGAATATGATAGAAGAAAAAGAAGAAAAAAAAGAAAGGAAAAAATTTCAATAAAAAAAAGAAGGAAGAGAAGAAGAAAGTGATGTTAGTGACGACGATAATAAAAAAGAAAATTAACGGAAAAAAAGAAGAAGACAAAGTATCAAAAATAAAAAAGAAAAAATATAAATAACTTATTGGATTTAATTAGTTAAATAATTTATGCGAAGAAATAATTCTATTTCGATTTTAGGTTTGAGTCAAAACAATTAATAACTTCATAAAAAAACATGACAGAATAATATGACAAAACAGAAGTAGCAAAAAAAAAAAAAAATCTTATCATTTCATCCAAATACTACAAAAGCTGATTGAAAAGAAGTTATTATTATCCGCGACTCTAAATTACAATTTGTAAGATAATACTTGAATGATATTATCTCTAATAAAATAAAATTGGATATTTGGATTACTTACTCTTAAAACCACCACTAATCAGCATGCTTCAGCTATTTGTAACACAATTCTCTATTTATTTTATTAATACAATCTTTTAAAAAAAAGAAAAAATAAAAAATATTGGTGTTAGTGAGCACATAGTAATTATTATAAATTTATAATCAATGAGAGTGAAATATGATACTAATAACCGATCGAAGCTGTGGTCTTCATTGGTTCACCCTTCTCACGCTTGGAGGAAGCCGGCAAGAACCCCAATGCTGATGCGGCAGAGTGTAGGAACCCCAATGCTTGGTGTAACTGACTTTCCCGCCACTCCAAATACACACGTGCAAAATATTCCTAACTACCTCTAACAGAATACAATCCCATGCATGCATCAACAGTAATAAACTCTTCTCAAATCAAGTGCACTGTAAGGAGAAGAACTCCAATGCTGACGTGGTACACAGTTGAGAGTTAGTTACAATTAAGTTAGAATCTGCTGTGGACCGTCTCAAGTTAGTTAGAGTAAGCTAGCCTCTAGAATTAACTAGCCATGCCTATATATACCCTCTTAACGCACTGTTATCAATTCATAATACACCTTAAGTCATTTCTCCATTCTCTCTCTCTCTCTCTCTCTCTCACTTACTTGAGCAACAAGATTCTTCATGGCTTCTCCATCTGCACCTCCGCCGCCTCCTCCTCCTCCTCCTCCGCCTTCACCTCCACCACCGCCTCCACCTGCACTGCCGCCTCCACCTCACAGTGAAGGTTCTTCGGAAGGCGCCACCAATACTAGGCTCAAGGCTTATGGAATCGATCCTGAAAAGGTCGAGGAGCTCTATTTCAAAAATCGTGAAGCTTGTTATGATGATATTTTGAACATGCTTTTGGTAAGATGTGAATTATTCTTTAATAAGAACAACGACATTTTATAAGTTTGTTCAGTGTTACAATTAAATGCATGCTCTTCATTCTTTTTTGTGCAGTCCAGAGACTGATTCTGTTTCTGTATTTGAAATATTCATGAAGATTCTTACTTACTTACCTAGATCTATTTTTATTTTTAAAGGACGTGAAACCTGGTCAACGGGTATATGCAATGAAAGCAATTCTTGATGGTTATTTTGCGATGAAAGAGTTCGTTGACAGCAAAATCAACCAGACTGAGATTGAAATCACTGCTCTGGAACATAGGGTTAAGGAATCGAAGAATCTGGTGGAGATGACGAAATCTATAAGTACACTTGGAAAAGTACCTTTTCCTCCTGATCTTGATAAGAAGGCAAGTGTTTTTTCTTGCTAGGTTTGTAATATGGAATACAATAATTGATAATCTTGAGAAATAATAAAGAAATATTAATTATTCTGAAATTAAGACATATATGATTCTGATGAAATTAAAATTTGTGCTGTTGGAGCACAGGCGGAGCCCGGTGATCCTGCCACCTTGAAACCATTTCCGCACCGACCTTGTCCCACGTGCTCACGTAAAGACTTACTCTGCTCTCCCAATTGCATGACCTCTCGCTTTTACAATGATTGCGTCCTTTGGAGTCTTATTCCGAGGGACTGTGATCGTCGTACAACTTTCGACCGCCTTAGAAAGGTACTCAGATGGATTCTTTGACAATATTCAGTCTGTTAAATATTCATATGGATATATACAAAGGCTTTCATTTCTTAACAATACCTCAATTTTCAGAATTTTATGGAGTTTGAAGTCAATCCCCGAAGATTTGAAATAGTAAAAACATTAGCTTATGGAACTTATAGGGGTGCATTCTCTGTTAGCCGTCAATACGGGTATCAATATTACTATGAGGACCAGCTGAGGCAGAATAACCTTGAACTTGAGGCTGCACGACGTACTCTTCGGGAATTTCGAATTATGCGAGATATACATAACAAGGCAATGGTTGAAGGTTACAATACTAGAAATGAAGGGATTCCTGATACTACTGAGCAGGCAAGTCTTTGTTTGTCTTCATATAATTTTGATATCACTAGCTTCTTCACATTGTAAAGTCTTGTAATAATATATGTTTATATATTCATGCAGAAACGAAATACCAAAAAGGATAAAGGTAAAAAGGTTCAAAAGTAAGGAAAATGCTGCTGGCAAGTGTAATCAGCTGATGATGTAAGTGAAGAATTGATTCTTTGAACTTGGTCACAGGGTTTATGCTATGTTGATTCAGCTAGTTACTGATGACACATATTAGCTAGGTTTCAGTTGAATAAGTGATTGGTATAATGCAAAAATTACAGTGTATAATAACTGCTACAATACTTTTTGCTTATACAATTGCACAAACCATTAATAGTTCTACTCCATGATCATTCTTGCGAATCCCCTCCCCGGATCTCTTTATTTCCCCTCTAAACTTGAATTTAGTGATGATGATGAATTATCGCGCTTGTCCATTTAATCTCCTGCCATTAGCTTAGGAGCACACAGATCATGAATGTTTGAAGTAAATTCAATGAACACAGCTAGCTATATTGTCATTTTGGGTCTCATTATATATGAAGAAAACAAAGTAGAACTCTTTTGACACTTTGTAAATAATACTAAATAAGAATGATATTTGCTGTTTGTGATTAAAATAAAAATATTTTGAACTTTTAATATATTAAATTTATTAAAAATTTAATCTGTGCCTTTATTATAGCTAGCTAACAAACCCCAGATTCTCTTAGTATCTTTTTTTGTTTTTATTATTTTAGTATTTTCAAATTAACCTTTCTGAATGCAATTATATTTAAGTAAATTAATTTAAAAAAATTATCACATTTTCCTAATTAAGCGACTATGATTAATGTAAACTAGAAAAAATATTTTAAAATCATTACTAAAATCATACGGCATTTGAAATTAGTGAGAGTGATTAATAAGTTATTATTATTATTATTATTATTATTATTATTATTAAATGTTTGTAATATATATGTCTATTATTGTTCTTATAAATACTACTATAATTGAATTCATATAGATTTATTCAGTTTGTATGGGGCTAATAAGGTTGGTTGGTAGCTGGGTGGTAGTTAGGAATAATATATACGTATAGATCTGACGAATCATGAGTAGATATATGCCACTATTCAATTACTCACAACTACACACTCGTCAATTACATGCATATTATTCATTGATCTTTGACATCAAGAAAACATCATGCAACAGAGAACTGATTTGGCTGAATGCAATAAACAATTGAATTCACATAACATGACTTTAACTGGTGCTCACTGGACACTCGTCTTAAAAGCCTGGTCCACTTCCAACCCAACTATGGGACGTGCTTTTCAGACTTTATATATTGCCTTCTTTTTCTCTTTCTCTAATTTCTCACTATAACATCAATTAATTCATTTCTTTTTTTATTCCAACCAATTAACAATTTAACACTATTATTTTGGGATGTATTTTTATTCTAAATTATTATCATTCTGATTTAATGGTTGGTTTTATATATTGTTAATGTTCAATGTGTATACGAGCAACTCCAAAAAGGGAAAAAAGATTAATTTAGTGCACTACTACTATAAGTGCGGCAAATGTTATATCACCAAGGAGTAATTGAACCAGCTACCTTTGTACGAAAAAATCAAGACATGTTTCTATCAACACGCTGCATAGCTAGCAGGGCCAACTTGTGGGCAGGGATCAACGACCATGGCGGCAAAAAAAAAAAAAAAAAACACAAACATTTTTATTTTATTTTGTGCATCAAACTTTCTATTTACTGAAAGCCAAATATTTTAACGAAATTAAAGATACGAGATGCACAATAATAAATGCGTCTTTACTTAAAAAAAATATAGAAATAAAGGTTTTTTCCTATTAATATTGGTTTTTTTAAAAAAAATCCAGAATACTTAAAAATTTTGAAATTAATTAATAAAAAGTATATATATTCATGCTTCTGCCTTGTGATATATAAATTTATCTCATTCAAACGTATTTATCTTAAAGAAATTTAAAGAGATAATTACGAGGATAATTTTGGAGATATATAGTAGTAAACTGAAGAGGTGATCAATAGCAACAAGTACAACCGTTTGAGCCAAACCCAATTCAATTCCCTCACTATAAAACACCCACTACTCATCATCACAAGTTATTGGATCTTCATTATTTCAAAAAATTATTTTTTCAACCACATTATGGGTGTCCCTCATTTTCTGGCAATACCATATCCTGTTCAAGGACATATTAATCCCCTTATCCAATTGTGTCATGTCCTAGCCAAATATGGCAAAGTCACTTTCCTCAACACTCACTTCAACCACAAAAGAACCACCACCAGTTCCTGCGGCGGCGGCAACCCTAACATAAAGTACGTGTCACTTCCTGATGGGTTGGAAGCTGAAGATGATAGGAGTGATTGGGAGAAGCAACTTCTATCTATAAAGAGAACCATGCCTCCTTTGCTTCCTAAGCTCATAGAAGATGTGAATGCTTTGCATGATGTTGAGAACAAAATCAGTTGTATCATTGTTACTGGGAATATGGGTTGGGCCTTGGAACTCGGTTACAAATTGGGAATTAAAGGGGCTTATCTTTGGACTGCTTCAGCTACTTCCTTGGCATGTTGTTCTTCCATTCCAAACCTTCTTCTTCGTGGAATTATTCACTCTTCAGATGGTAAGAAAACTATATATTATTATGGATATGGATTTATTTTTATTACTTTAACTTAATTTTCATATCATGTCTAAACAAATTTTACACAAATAACTAGCAATATATTGTATGTTATAATGAAATTACTCATCTCAAAAAATGTGATTGATAAAATCAGAAAAGATAATATAAATAGTTATATCTCTAACATTTTTTCTCAAACACGAATTTATTTTAGATATATATTGTTATCTTACAGAAAATAACTTATTTTTAATTACACCTACTATTTATAAAAGGTAGAAACTCATAAAGTTGATAACTGAAAGTCGTTAGATGATTTGATTAATTTAACTAAATTTTTATCTAATGACTCTCAGCTATCAATTTCAGGTGAAATAGACTGCACCTGAGTTTCCACCTATATAAAATTATCTAACCATATAAATTTAACTAGATGATAGGATACAATTTTTTATGTTCTTAATGTATCGAAATAAAAACGTTATAAATTATCCTTATAAAATAGTTTTCTAAATCATACAAATATAAGAATCTCGTTCGATAAATTTTTTCTCACGAACTGGTTTCCTTTCCTACATGAAAATTGTTATTAGGTTTGCTTTTTTACTCACAATATATGACTTATAAAACCTCTTAATCACTTGGTGATGGTGTTAAGTGTATGAATCGGACTAAATTATGTTGTTACGTTGTGATCTATTATATAAACTATGTTATACACTCATTCATTAAGAATAATTTTCCTTTTAATTAAAGGTTTCCTCTTTTAATATAGTTAAACATTTTTCGCTCATCTTTAATTTGTTTTTTTATTATTATATTGTTGTTTCATTTTTTCATTTTCCTCCTGATTTTTATACAACTATATACTATGTAGAGTTTTCACAAACTCAAATTTATTCATGGTTTAATTTGGTCTACTAATTTTTTTAAGTAACCTAATTCAGTCTCTAAATTTGGTCTAATAATTTTTTTAACAAGGACTGATCATGTCTAACACACTAGAAATAAAATTTTAGTACAAAACAAAATAAACATGTCTATAATCCACTTGAAAGTTGAAACTGGTGTTTCTAACAAAAATCAAAAATATTTAATAACCAAAAAAATTAAAAAAAATAATCATAACTTGTTTTATTTAATATTCATTAATTATTGCAATAACTAATAAATACTAAATAAAATAAATTTTAAGTAATTCTTTTGTCTCCTAACATTATTGCACAAAAATAAACATTATTAATTGACAGCTACACATACTGGCGGCAACGTGATTAATTGGGTGTTCCATGTTGACGTTGTTTCTTTTGCTGCCACATATTCCTATTTCAGATATATATAGCACATGATTCACATATTTTAAATATTTAATTCCACTGCTACACATATTATTTCAATGTATACTTGACTTCTAGTGAATGTACAGTATAATATATATTTACAGGCTTTTCTAATACCATCTAATTATCTTATTGTATTTTAATAAATGTTATATGTATTATTTTTATGTATGTTTATTTTTAATATTAAAAATAATTGATAAAAATAAAATAAAATAAAACAATAGACAAAAAATAATAATACAGACATTATCTTTGCAAAACTTAAAATAATAAATAAAAGCACGTAAATCATTAAATAATTTTATATTTATTAGAATTATCTGAAATAATTTGTTTTTGGTATTTGCAGGACAACCCACCAAGAAACAAGAAATTCAGATTTTGCCCACAATGCCTACAATAAACTCTTCAGACCTACCATGGCTTAGCATAGGTACAACCTTCTTCACTCATCTTCTTAAAAGCATTGAGACCATGAAGCTTGGAGAGTGGTGGCTATGCAACACTGCTTATGATCTTGAGCCTGGATCATTTTCCATGTCACAAAAGTTCCTACCAATTGGTCCATTAATGGAAATTAATAATGACACAAACAAATGTTCATTTTGGCAAGAAGACACAACTTGTCTAGAATGGTTGGATCAACAACAACCTCAATCAGTTATATATGTTGCATTTGGAAGCATGGCGGTTGTGGAACCAAACCAACTTAAAGAATTAGGGTTAGCACTTGATCTTATTAACAAGCCTTTTCTTTGGGTTGTGCGTCCTTGTAGCAATTTAGAGAACACATTATTTCCTATTGAATTTCAAGGACATAAAGGTAAAATTGTTAGTTGGTCTCCACAAAATAAGGTGCTAAATCATCCCGCGATTTCTTGTTTTATAAGTCATTGCGGTTGGAATTCTACTATGGAAGGTATTTGTGGCGGTGTTCCTTTTTTGTGTTGGCCATTTTTCGCGGACCAATTTGTTAACAAGGCTTATATTTGTGGGGTTTGGAAGATTGGAATTGAATTAGAGAAGGATGATGAAAGTGGATTGATATTAAGGGAAGAGATAAAGAAGAAGGTGGAGCAATTGCTTGGGAATGAAGGAATAAGAGCAAGGTCTTTGAAGCTGAAGGAAGTGACCATGAATAACATAGTACCAGGTGGTCAATCTTCAAAGAATATCCAAAAGTTTATCAATTGGGCCAAGTGATTAATAAATTTTTGGATCATACAAATATAGTATGGAAATAATTGTTCTAGTCTAGTTATTAATTTCCCTTTTTTAAGTTTTGATTATAATGTTATAGTACTTATTTTGCCATTAATTTCATTGAATTGATAATCACCCAATATGTCATCCTATGATTTTTATATTTTTTTTCTTTTTTTAATCTATGTTAAAAGCAATATCAAAAGAAACAATAATAGTGTGCATTGACAACAATAACATTAATTATTTATTTTTTTAAAAATAAAGTATTATTAATTTTTAAAAAATATAAATTTATTTTTTAATAAAAAGATTATTTAAAATATATCTAAATATATTTAAAATTTAATAATATATTTTTATTTAAATAAGATAATCCAAACCCACGGCTAGTTTGGTTTGTTTCTTTTTCTTATAGAAACTTGCGAAGTTGATAAAATGTGTATGGCTATATATATATATATATATATATATATATATATATAGCTTGATGCTGACCTTTACTGCAAACGTAAGCGCATACGTTCTTCACAGAACATAAGATGATTAATATCACCTTAATATTATGACACTGTCTCTTACCAGTTCTGTTGACTTAATTATATTCATATATATACTTCGTATCAATCTTACAATATGTTACGAAAATACTGATTGCTTTTATTATGGATGAGCGAAGGAAAAAGAAACTTATACCCACGTTTCTAATGTGTTTCAAAATTCTTTTTGGCTTTAATTTCTAAGGATAATTTTTTAAAAATTATAGCAATAATGTTTGGTGAAACAAAATAAAAGTTATTTTCAATAAACAAGCATTACAACAATAGTATTTAAAAATTTTCTTTGGAAAGTTAAAATGACTATATATAGTAGATATAAATATAACAAAAAATAATATTTTCTGAATTTTCTACTTTTTAATATATATAATTATGCTAATCTTTTAATTTTAAAAACATAAACTAACTTTAGAAGTTATTTCGTTTCATACCTTTTACTTTTAAAAATACTCCTAATTTTTTAAAAACAAAAATCATAAAGACATAAACATTTTAAGGAAGACACTTCGATAAAGATGCTTAAAACGTCTTTTTTTAAAAATGTTTGTTATTAACTAAAATTTAATACATATAATTGATTAAAGTATATTATTTTTGTCAAAATTAGATCATACAAATTAATTTGGTCAAAAAATCGGTAAACCAAATCTTGAACCGATTTAAATTAATATTATTTTTTATAAAAAATGACTACAATAATTTTATTATAGAAAATCACTAAAATATTTTTATTATATATTTTTTTAATTTTAAAAATCCTAAATTCTATCCCTATAACGACACAAAAAAAAGGTTAAAATTTAGAATTCTTAATATATATATAAGAATATTTTAGTTATTTTTTATAATAGAAATATTGTAATTATTTTTTATAAAAAAATATTAATTTAAACCAATTTAAGGTATAATTTATCGATTTTTTTTACCAAATCAATTTATCTTATCTAATTTTAATAAAAATAACATAGTTTAATCAATTATATATATCAAATTTTAATTACTTAAAAATATTTTTTATAAAAGATGTTTTAAATATCTTTATCTAAATGGCTTCCACATTTTAATGTACTAAACACAAAATATTAATTTAAAATACTATAATAATATGCTTTAATTATGGATGCGAAGTTAAAATGCTACGAAAATAATTAGCGTATATCTAGGCCATCACTACTTAAAGATTCAATAATGAAAATTTTATATTAAATCTCACTTTAGAGAATTATTATTTTTTTTTATTATCATTTTCGTATTCAAACAGAAAAGTACTTTGATCTGTCTCCGGTTGGTGCCTGGCCATATACTCCAATTTCAACCGATGAAAAGTCTTATACTTTAATTAATTACTAAATTACGAAATCATGGCAACATTTTTTGGTCGCAACAAACCGATTTACAAGTGTTCGTAGACCAAAAGGTTTCCACTTCTTTGGGCCCCGTTGAATTCAGATGAAGAGATGTAGTAATCAATTTTTATTTTGATGTCTATAAAATCTAGAATCAAATTGGTCACACACATTAAATAACGGATAATAATAACTCAAAATAACCTTATCTAATTTAATATTTATTTAAATAATAATTAAGTAATGTAAAATAAATTAAAGTAAATAATAATTAAATAATATAAAATAAAATAATTTTAGACTATGATCTATGTGGGGTGTAATATGTCACCATAATATCAATAGACAGTTACGTCCATTTAGTATTCAACGGAATTATTGAAGCCTCGTGTTTGGACTTTGGACTACTATTCTTGTGTTCCAAGTTCCAACAATGATATATATATATATATATATATAATTTCATATATCCATCAATAACCACACATACATATATATAATTCTTCAATAATTAATCTACAACATTATTCTTCTTAATTTTGAGAATAAGAATGGGAATTATCCCTCACTTTCTTGTTATACCATTTCCAGTGTTAGGACATATTAATCCCCTAACACAATTCTCTAATGTTCTAACCAAACATGGTTGCAAGGTCACTTTCCTACACACTGAGTTCAGCCACAAGAGAGCTAAAATCTCTGAGGATGATGATGGTGGTTCCCAAGATCACATTAAATATGTGACGCTGCCAGATGGTTTGGACCATGAAGATGATAGAAGTGACAATGTTAAGGTTCTTTTTTCTATGAAAAAAACAATGCCTTCTATGCTTCCAAAACTCATAGAAGATATCAATGCTTTGGATACTAACAACAAGATCACTTGTATTGTTGCCACAATTAATATGGGTTGGGCCTTCGAAGTTGGTCGCAAATTGGGAATCAAATGTGCTCATCTATTTCCAGGTTCAGCAACTACAATGGCTTCAGTTTATTGTCTCCCAAAGCTCATGGAGGAAGGAATTGTTGATTCAGATGGTATGAATAGTACTATTTATATATTCTCTTGTATCTAATGATGCTATTGTTTAATGGGTGATTTTCTGAGCTACTTATTTTTATTTTAATTAATTTATCATTACTGAGTAAAACCATAAAGAATTTTAGGTATTCTAAAAATAATGAAATTTGAGTGATTTGATCTAGGTTAAATTATTCTGTTAATTTCTATAATTTTACTAAATTTATAACTAAATTTTTATATTTTTTAATTAAATTTTTATATTATTTTTAATTTTATAATTATATCCTTTTATGTAAAAATATTAAAATTAACCGAATATTTCTCTCAAAAAATATACCATCAATAAGTCAAATATCTAATTAAGTTTTTAATTATAAATATCTTTAATTTTTACAAAGAAATATTCAATTAATTCTAACATTTTTTATAATAAAAATGACCTAAATTAAAAGTAATATAAAAATTTAATTAAAAAAATATAGAGACCTAATTATAAATTTGGTTATATTATAAGACCAACAAAATAATTAAATATTTTAACTATTCATCTCAATTATAAAAAAATATATATAACGATAAAAATTTACATATAGTTGTCTTTATATAAAGTTAATACTTAAAAATCGTTAAATGATAATTTAATTAAACATCTCAAATCATTTAATAGATCTTAACTGTCAAATTTACATAAAAACAATTATACGTGAATATTTACCGTGTATAATATATTAACCAAAATCAACGACTAAATTTATTGGAACATTGATATTTTTAGAGCATTTGAAAAATTTTTAAAACTATATACTATATTCAATTTATTGATATGTATTTTAATTTCTTTTCAATTATATTTTTGCAGGAAACATCACCAAAACACAGGAAATTCAATTTGCTCCACTGATGCCTATGATGGACGCAAAAAACTTTGCATGGGGTACCATTGGAAAGGCCTTCTTCAATCATCTTTATCAGGAAGAGATACAACTTCTCAACTTAGCAGAGTGGTGGCTTTGCAATAGTGCCTATGATCTTGAACCAGGAGCATTCTCCATGTCTCCAAAGTTCCTATCAATTGGACCATTGATTGAAAGTGACAACAATAATAACAACAACAAAAGTTCTTCATTTTGGCAAGAAGACACAACATGCTTAGAATGGTTGGATCAACAACAACCTCAATCTGTTGTATATGTTTCATTTGGTAGCTTGGCAGTTATGGAATCCAATCAACTCAAAGAATTAGCACTTGCACTTGATCTCATTGACAAGCCTTTTCTTTGGGTTGTAAGACCAGGTATATATGTAATCAGTAAATACTTCAATTTTATCCATATATATAATCTTTTTTCTTGAAAATTTCTTATTTTGAGAATAATTTATTATTAAACCAAAATGTGTAAAAAATTTTAGGTTTAATTATTCTGTTAGTGCCTATAGTTTCGTAAAATTTTTAATTAGCTCCCTATACTTTTTTTCCTTTTAATTGAGTCTTTGCACCAAATTTTTTTTAATTGTGTCTCCACACTTCTTTTTCCGTTTATTTGGGTTTCTGTACCAATTTTTTTTTTAGTTGAGTCCCTATAAAATTAAGCCAATTACTGTTAAGAGGGACCTAGTTGAAAAAAAAATTGGTACAAAGACTCAATTAAAAAAAAATATAGACCTAATTAAAAATTTTACAAAACTATATGGACCAACAGAATAATTAAACCAAAATTTTATTCTATCTGTAATAATCCTTTGATTTCTACTATATTCTTTAAGACAACTTTTTATATCCAAAATAATTTTGAAACAATTATTGTAAATGTTGTTAAAGATGAAACTAATATAAAAAAATATTTGCATATAAAAAATTATTTACTATATATTTGTATATATTTATATATATTATTTTATATATTATATTTTTAATAAATATTTTTGTATTTTAATATATATTTTATATAAATTATTAATTATTTTTTGTGTACACATATCATTGATGAATTAACATATATATATACATATTCAATATATCATATATGAATATATCTTATATTGTGTATGTCACATTGTATTTATTAATTAATAGGTGTTTGTATTTATGCTTTATACAGATAATATGAATAGCGAAAGAAACAACAAATACCCAGATGAATTTCATGGAAGAAAAGGGAAAATTGTTGATTGGGCTCCCCAGAAAAAAGTATTAAACCACCCTGCTATTGCTTGCTTCATAAGTCATTGTGGTTGGAATTCTACTATTGAAGGCGTGTATAGTGGTGTTCCCTTCTTGTGCTGGCCATTTTTCAGTGATCAATTTTGGGATGAATCATATATTTGTAATGTTTGGAAAGTTGGGTTGGGATTGAACAAGGATGACAATGGATTCATATCAAAGGAAGAGATAAAGAAGAAGGTGTTGCAATTGCTTGGTGATGAAGGCATAAGGGAAAGGTCTTTGAAATTGAAACAAGTGACTAGGAATAACCTAACTGAAGGTGGCCAATCTACAAAGAATCTTGAAAATTTTGTCAATTGGGCAAAGTAATTGCATTATTGGAAAATATTTTTTTGTTGTTGCCTGTATTAAGTTGAAAATTCATTATTATGTTTGATAGAATAAACATATAGCTGAGATGTGATGATATTTTCCCATCTTGCTATAATAATAATAAAGTTAATAAAAAGTAGCAAAGGTAAAAAGTGGTGTTGCCTTAACTTATATCAATAATTCATCACTATATATAGGTGAAATTTTCCAATAGTTATAGTGGAATCATATAAGAGAAAGTGTTATGAAATTATTGTCTCAAAATTTAAATTGATTAAAAGAGGTGTTATATCTATAACATGCATGTTTAATTTTTGGGAAAGTATGAGGAGCCAATGAAATATTTATACAATGTGTACAATTGAGGTTTATGGAGTATTAGAGATATAATTATTAGTGTTACATTTTTCTATTAGCTGAAGCTTTTGGGATGAGTGGTTTCATGACATGGTATTAAAGCGCTAGATCCAAAAGGTCAAGAGTTCAATCCTTGGTGAACCCAAAAATTAAACTAATTTTTCGAGAAGATGTTTATTATCCCTTACAGTCGGATGGTTATTCTAAATAGTATGTACAAATAGTCCATTGTCTCCCTAGCGGGATCCTTAATTTTTTAATGCAAAAGTCTCACTTAAGTTTCGAAAGCTTTCTAAGAAGCTTTGAATCTAACACATAAATAAAAGCAGAAGCGTGTTGAATGAATGCAGAGCAGAATTGAAAGAAATTGGGAAATAAGAAACAGTAACTAACGCCAAACAGAATTATAACACCTAAAAAACAGAATAGCTATGCAAATATATAAGTTTGAAGCATAATTATGTATAGACTGTTGTTTTTTTTTTTTTTAACTGCTTGATACTTAATTTCTCTTTTTAGGAAGATCATCATCATCATCATCATCATCAAACTATAAACATTTTAGTTATAATAAGCTCTATATCATGTTATCAAAGGCAGAGTTAGAATTTTATGAAGAGGGGCCAATAAACTAATATACATAGAATATAAAAATACACACATCAATATCAATATATAGAATCATAATATATGCATGAAACAACTTATAAAACATAAATCTTGCGAATACAACTAAAATAGACTATTATATATCATCCGGCCGTTACAAATTCAACATCATAAATTGGTATTGTCATTCATAATTCAGCATTATTCACGTTATTATTCAGAAAGTTGGCGTTATAGTTCGGCATTACAGTCATTAATTGGCAATAAACGCCATTAATCGGCAACTTACGTTACAACTCAGCTTAATGGACTGCTCCCCAAAAGTGAAACGTCCAACCTAACATTTCACCCTTATTATTGCTCTTTAATACAGGCAATGAAGCAGAAGCATAACCGACTTGCACATTTTCACCCATAAAAGGTATGATCTTCCATCCTAAAAACACACATTGAATTTTCAATACTGACTTAAGCTTCGGAGTGCCTTTGCACGTACACTTCCTCCCCTGTTTCTTGCTCAAAGCTCTACGCGATTGGACATCCTCTTGGAGTAAAGCTCGGATTACCACAAAACTCAAAGGTCGGTACCGAAAGTAACAAACTCAGCGTCGATTCCCAGAGACCGAGCTCTCCCTCCAAGTATCCATACAAGAACAATTGGCGCCCACCGTGGAACCGAGAATATAATCCCTTCCAAATATCATCGGCCTCGAGGTTCTCGCCTGAGTCATGGCTGAACAACTTCCACCCACACCATTCGAACTCCTTCATATGGTGACCGAGTTACAGCAAGCCAACCAGCACATGACCGAGGAGAACCAAAGAATGGCACATCAAATTGCTAACTTGAACAACACCCGAATCGAAAACAACAATGATCGGCAAGAACGAACAAAAGAAGCCGAGCAGCAGTCAGGGCCAACACACGTCTTAGACACTGCTCGGCAGAAAGAGGAGAAACCTGAGCATAATGAGGAAGCTTAGCAAGACAACGAGAATGACGATCAAGAAAGCTCCCCTGGACCATTCACGGTCGAGGTGATGAACTTCGTGCTACCCCGGAAGTTTACTTTACCTACCATCCTAACTCCCTATGATGGGTTAGGTGATCCGAAAAAATACATCAAGAAGTTCACCTCCATAATGATAGTAAACGGTGCATCTGATAAAGTTTTGTGTCGTTGCTTTCCATCTTATTTAGACGGCCCTGCACTTGATTAGTTTTGTTCTTTGCCTGCAGGTTCTATGACATATCAAAGCCCTTTGAGGAGCACTTTGCTGGATCGGCCATCTACTTACATGACTCCGATTACCTGAATACAATCAAGCAAGGCCAGCACGAAAGTCTCAAGGACTACACGACGCGCTTCACAAAAATAGCCATAAGTATACCCGACCTCCACCCCGAGGTGGAACTGCACACCATAAAAAGTGGACAGCGACCAGGAAAATTCCAGGACACCATTGCTGTAACCAAACCTAAGACTATGGCCAAGTTTCGCGAAAAGGCAAAAGGTCAGATCGACATCGAGAAACTCCGGCAAGCTCATAAAACAAAAAAGCCTTATTACAGAGACGACGACAGAACTCGAGACAAAAAGAAGAACTTCAAACCGACTTCACGATATAAGTCCTACACTCAATTCAACACCAAGCGTGACGATATCATCAAGGAAATCTTGAATTCGAAACTGATCAAACCGCCAAGAAAAGCCGGCAGTTACCCAGATTTAAAAGGCGCGAACAGAACAAAATACTGCTATTTTCACCAAAAGCACGGACACACTACCGACGAGTGTGTCATCGCCAAAGACCTTCTAAAGCGATTAGCTCGGCAAGGCCACCTGGACAAATACATCGGCGGCCACATGCAGCGCCGAACAAACACCTCTGGCGAACAACATCCAGCACAACAGCATGGCTGAGATAAAGATCGGCCATACACCAACCATCCCGACCAACCAAGGCGTATTATTAACTGTATTTCTGGAGATTTTGCAGGTGGAAAAACCACAAGTTCGGCAAGAAAGCGATCTTACCGAGCTATGCTTTCCATCAACACTGATTAAACCCAACAGCAGACAATACCACACTCCCCGTAGATAACATTCCAGACAGCCGATCATAACAATAGTATAGTAAATCTCGATGATCCGGTCATAATCTCCCTACAACTCGGAGATCTCCTAGTAAAAAAGGTGTTGCTGGACCCTGGGAGCAGTGCCGATGTCCTATTTTACTCCACATTCCAGAAGATGAAATTGAGCACCAACATCTTCTAACCTTCTACTGGAGACCTAGTAGGTTTCTCAGGTGAGCCAGTCCCAGTTATGGGCTCTGTGTGGTTACAAACCACACTCGGTGAGTTTCCCTTGTCAAAAAATTCAGATATTAAATACTTGGTGGTTGACTATTTTAGTCCTTACAATTTAATACTTGGCCGACCCTTCTTAAATAAGTTCGATGCTATAGTATCTACAATTCATCTTTGTGTTAAGTTCCCTTTGCAGGATAACACAATTGCAACCATTCAGGGAATGCAACAATTAATATTATTGAAAGATAAAATTAAATTAAAATTTATTTCTATGTATCATTTTTGTCCCCAACGTTTTCGTCATATTTAAGTCCCTAACGTTTCAAAATTGTCTCAATTTTGTCTCGCCGTCAATTCTGTTAACGGATCCCTAACGGCAGGACAACATTGAGTCAGTTTTGAAACGTTAGGGACTTAAATAGGACGATTGAAATGTTAGGGACAACTTTGGGACTTATCCCAAACGTTGGGGATAAAAACGATACTTTACTCTAAAAAATAAATTGTGTCTCTTGTTAGTGTCTCTATGTTTTTCCTGTCAGGATAAACACAAAATACACTAATTCAATATCTCTGGACATAATGTCTCTGTCCATATCTCATTTGTCAAACATAATTTTATATGTCTCTGTGCCCCTATCTCAGTGTTCCGTCTCTATAAATACACGCAGCCTAAATTCACACTATATCAAGTCTTTTTGACAACCAAATCCAATAATGTTGGTCTAACCCCAACAAAAATCAGTTTCATTAGTGGAGCGTGAATACACGCTCCAACTACATAAACGTTCCGGCGTTTCTTTCCTCCTCCACCTTCTTCTTCTACTTCTTCGTGTTTTTCCTCCTCCTTCTTCGCATTCCTCTATCTTCTTCTTCGTGTTTCTCTCCTCCTTCTTCTTCGCCATCATTTTTCTTGATTTTATTTCTTTCAATAGAGTAAATTAAGAAGAATTTTGAGAAAATAAAATAAGGAGAAGATGACGAAAAAAAAGACGAAAAAGAAGAAGAAGACAAAGAGGAGGATGAGGAGAAAAACTTCAAGTGAAATAGAACCAAATGAACCTAAATTAAACTAAGAAATGAACAAAAATTTCTTAAGAATAAAAAAATTTGGTTAATACTTAACAGCAGCATCAAGTGAATCTTAGTTAATTCACAAATGAATCAAAATTAGTTTAGATTTGAACAAAAACTAACTAAACAATCACACATGAATAAGTTCAGCAAATTCAACCGAAACAAAACCAAATGAACCTAAATTAAACTAAGAAATGAACCAAAATTTCTTAAGGAATAAAAAATTTGGTCAATACTTAACAACAGTATCAAGTGAACCTCAGTTAATTCACAAATGAACTGAAATTAGTTCAAATTTTAACAAGTAGTAAAAAAAACTCAATCATCAACAAAAATACATAATGTTGGTGTTGTTGGTGATGACGATAATGAAAGAGAAAGAAGAAGAAGAAAAAACCCTACGTGCACGAATTTAGAAGAAGAATGACAACACTAAAGGTATGTGCTTGAATATAGAGCTTTATTCAAATAATACCATATTACAAAATTTTATTCATAAAAAATACCATGTAAACAATAATATACAACTACATAAAATAATAATACTAAAGAAACAATACTTAAAGTTATCTTATATTATATAACATAACATTTATAATTTCATATGTAACACCCTACCACACAGAGCTTTACGCTTAAGTCGTAAAATAGAGGTGGTGTGGTATTACGACCTCTAAAATAAAATGTATATTTATAATAGCAGAAAAATTATAATATGCTAGGAGCCTTGAAGAATAGAGGAAATAAAAATCGCGAAATAAAAGCGCGACGCTCGAGAAATGAGTTAACTTGCATGCTAAGAAAGCTATAGCTGTCAAGTGTAAAGTAACCCAAAACAGGAACAGAGAGTCAAAGATACAAAATAACGAGCTCCTGACTCAGCCTGCGAAGTCAAGACTGACCGGAGAATATACACACATATATACATATATATACATATCCAAAAAC
Source organism: Arachis stenosperma (assembly GCF_014773155.1). Classification (NCBI taxonomy): domain Eukaryota; kingdom Viridiplantae; phylum Streptophyta; class Magnoliopsida; order Fabales; family Fabaceae; genus Arachis; species Arachis stenosperma. Next base: position 145,651,984 of record NC_080380.1, on the reverse strand, counting down.
AAAATCAAATGTACAAAAACAAAATCCTGCCTCTCCATACACCTCTAGGAGGATAAAAAAGAATAAGTTATGTGGAGAGAAAGCTAAGCACATATATATACGTCATAGCATAACAAAATAACCCAAAACAAAATAACCCAGTAACTACTCTGCTTCAAGAGTCTAGACACCTAACGAGATGCCTCTCGACCTGCATCTGAAAAAAACAACAACATAGTATGGAATGAGAACCGGAGGTTCTCAGTATGGAAAAGGTGCCACACACATATGATATAAGGTCCTGAAAATGCCAGAGGCAATCCTAGAACGGCAACACTCAGATTATAGAGCTTAGAGTATTAAACAGAAGTCATAAAAGGTGGTTTTCTATGAGTACCCAAACTTGACTTAACTTAACCTTAAATCTAAACCCCATATTTCCATTCCTCCATACCTCCATTTTCATCAGTATTTCACAGACAGTTAAACAGATATAAGCAAGCACAAGAAGGTTACAAGTACAGCAGGTAATAATTACACATTTAACATGGCAAATACAGTTAGGCACACCCAACTAATACACAAGCAAGTAATTCAAGTAATATGCAGATGATGCATGCCTGTCCTATGGCTGATGAGGCTCATCTGTCGGTTATCCAGCCAACCCGACAAGTTTAAATTGTACTTAGACTGTCCCCCGACGTGCATCCCCAAGAGTCTATGCATAGCTTTATCTCAAATAATCAATATTGCTCAATGGGGGGTAACATTCCCGGAAATTTATATAGTGTCCAGTCACACTTACCTCGTAGGGTCAACAAAGTATCGAGTTTTTTACCTGGTACACGTGGTGACAAGCCACGACACTTTATCCAGGGAATCTCGCATATCAGATTATTCAAATTCATAAGACATATAAATAATTCAATTATAATTCATCAACATCCACATCATTCTCAATTGCATCTCATTCATCATCATACATCAAACATATTCAATCCTTATCCTTCATTATCACACCTCCCATTCCGTCCATTAATAGTTCTAATTCAAAATATAATTTATTCTTTTCTAAATGAATCAAACTTAAAACATGCTCATTTTCTTAATAACTCAAAATCAGACCATATAACCTTTGAATCTAAACCTTTTTAAATAATCATATAAACAAAATCTCTAATTTTTATAAAATTTCGGCAGCATCTCCTCTAAAACTCGGACTTTGCGACCCTTTTCGGGTCTAAATCTGCATTCTTCTCAATTCAACATACCCTTCCTCATCATCATAACAATCACCACAATAAATCTACCTCAGATCAACAATTATACTCATACAATATTCAAATCCAACAACCAAAATTCAACTAAAAATCATAGTTCACACATTCTAGGCTTTTAACACAAAATACCTCATTTTTCATGCAAAATTTTCATTCTAATTATTTTCAAACCTATTACCACCAATCCAAATTGCCAACAATAATTCTCAACAAGCTCCATATCTTTTCATCAATCATCATTCAACCAAACCAAATATAGCCATATAATCAACAATTCAATCACATATCCTTTCAAAGATCCAACTAGCAACCAATATCATCTTTCAAACAAATCACCAAACCAAACCAAGCATATTCATCAACCCATTACTAAACATTAAATATACACCTGCATTCCAACTTATCCTATGGTCATCTAGCCTAAGTTTTCACAGCACATTATATATTAAATGCAAGAAACCTAAACCATACCTTGGCCAATTTCCACGTAACGACCAAAGCAAATTATTTAAAACCAAGGCAGCCCCTTCAAAATTCAACTAATCAGCTTCCTCCAAGTTCCAATATTCACAATTTCAAGCTCCAATTATTCATTCACAACCTAATACATATTTATAACACATATATATCTAATTTAATACTCAAAGCTACAAGTTAATGAAATTAAAATAGAATTATCGTATCCTCACCTTACCCAAGTTTCACATAAGCAAGAGTGAACATTTTTCTCAAGCTAATTGGATCCTAAAACATCAAAAATCAAAGAAATTCAATCTTTCTACTCAAAATTCGGAAATTGGGGAAAAGAGGAGACTGAGGTAAAATAACAAGTTACCTATGAAATTGTTCCGGTAGAAACGTAGAGCTCGACGTGGTGAATGCATGGTCGCAAATGGTGCGGCGATCGGAGCTCGGACGGAGAAGTTATGGGAGTTGGAAATTAACGTAAGGGTTACGGGTTATTTCTCGTTTCTCTTCTCCCTGGAAGCTGAAGGCTTTGTTGCTGCTGTAATGAGGGAGAAGACAAAGCTAGGTTCATTTAATAGGTTGGTCCGGTTGGACCGGCAACCCAGTTGGGGTCCGGTTCAACCGGTTCAGTCCGTTCGGTCCAATCTTGAACCGATTTATTCAAAATTGATGTCAAAATTCTCGTTTCGATGAGCTCTATCCTAATTTGATATAATATTCACATTTCTAATCTTTCTTATTAAAAACTAATTTATTGACTAATTATCTACTAATTTAACCGGGGTTTACATACTACCCACCTAATAAAGAATTTTGCCCTCAAAATTCAAATCTAGTCACCTGAAAAGAGATGTGGATAAACCTTTCGCATATCTGATTCAAGTTTTCAGGTATGTTCCTTGATACCAGCTCGATTCCAAACTAATTTAACCAATGATACTTTCTTCCTGCATAATCGTTTAATACTAGTATCATCAATTCTCACCGGAACTACTGGAAGTGTTAAATCTTCTCTTACTTGGATTGGTTCTGGTTCTAGAACATGACTCGCATCAGAGGTATACTTTCGAAGCTGTGATACATGAAAAACGTCGTGCAAATTCGAAAGATATGGCGTTAAGTCAATTCTATAAGCCATTGGTCCAATTCTCTTCAGAATCTCAAACGGTCCAATATAATGGGGATTCAGTTTCTTGGTCATAATAGCTCTTTCCACTCCAGTGGTCGGTGTAACTTTCAGAAAGACATGTTCTCCTTCTTCGAATTCCAAAGGCTTTTGCCTCTGATCAGCATAACTCTTCTGGTGGCTTTGGGCTATAGGCATTTGACTATGAATCTTCTTTATCTGCTCAGTCGTTTCAGCTATCATTTTAGGCCCTAATAAACTTCTTTCTCCAGTTTCATACCAACATAGTAGATACTGACATTTCCTGCCATACAGAGCCTCATATGGAGCCATTCCAATGCTCACGTGATAGTTATTATTATAGGCAAACTCTACTAATGGCATATACCGATCCCAGCTTACCGGCTGGACCAAAACACAAGCCCTTAGCATATCCTCTAAGGTATGAATAGTTCTCTCTGACTGACCATCTGTCTGAGGGTGATACGCAGTACTCAAGCTTAACTGAGTCCCAAATGCACGCTGAAAAGCTCCCCAGAACCTTGATGTAAAACGAGGATCCCTGTCTGATATAATGGTAGAAGGCACGCCATGCAACCTAACAATCTCTTTGATATACATTCGAGTTAATTCTTCCATTGTGAAACTTATTTGGATAGGAAGAAAGTGAGTTTATTTTGTCAGTCGATCCACAACCACCCAAATAGTGTCACAACCAAACTGGGTTCTAGGCAAACCTATCACAAAATTCATTGCAATACTCTCCCATTTCCATTGTGGAATCTCCAAAGGCTGAAGGGTCCCTGATGGTCTCTGATGCTCAATCTTAACCTTCTGACACGTTAAACATTTAGATACATGCAATGCCACATCATTCTTCATACCTGGCCACCAGAACATCGCTTTCAGATCCAGATACATTTTAGTACTCCTTGGATGAATTGAAAACCCGCTCTTGAGCTTCCTTTAAGATACTCTGTTGCAGGTCTCCAATATCTAACACAATAATCTGGTTCTTGAACCACCACAAACCATCCTGTCCTTCTAACACTCTCCACTATTTTTCTTGTTCAACTGCTGGTAATACCTTACGTAACGCTTCACTGTCTCGATGAGCCTTCAGAAATTCTGATTTAAAATTACTTGAGATCTGAAATTGACTCAAACATAGAATTCCAGATTCTTCTCTAACTCCCAAGTTCAAACCTTGAAATGTCTTTAGTAACTCTTCTTCTCGTAGCATCATCCAAGCTGCATATAAAGATTTCCGACTTAAGGTGTCCGCCACAACATTTGCTTTTCCTGGATGATAATTCAATTCAAAATCATAATCTTTCAGAAGCTCCATTTATCTCCTTTGACGCATATGCAACTCTTTCTGCTTAAAGAGATATTTCGAACTCTTATGGTCTAAGAAAACATGAAACTTAACGCTATAAAGATAGTACCTCCAGATCTTTAAAGCAAACACAATAGCAGCAAGTTCCAAATCATGTATCGGGTAGTTCATCTCATGCGGCCTTAACTGCCGTGAGGCGTATGCTACAACATTCTGGTGCTGCATTAGAACGCACCCGAAACCTTTCAGAGATGCATCACAGTACACTTCAAACGGTTCACTTGGTTCAGGTAATACCAATGCAGGTGTAGGTGCAGTAGTCAACCTGTGCTTCAATGCTTGGAAGCTCTCTTCACATTATGGAGACCAAACAAAAGGCGTATCCTTCCTAGTCAACTTAGTTAAAGGTAAGGCGAGCTGTGAAAATCCCTTAATGAATCTCTGATAATACCCTGCCAAACCTACGAAACTCCTGATCTCTGTCACAGAAGTTGGCCGCTCCCAATTCATCACTGCTTCCACCTTAGCAGGATCCACAACTATCCCTTGCTTACTCACCACGTGGCCGAGAAACTTTACTTCACTCTTCCAAAACTCATATTCAGATAACTTAGCATATAACTTCCTGTCTCTCAGAATTTGCAGCACAGTTCGCAAGTGATCAGCATGCTCCTCTTCAGTCTTAGAATAAACAAGAATGTCAGCAATGAAGATAATAACAAACTTGTCCAGATACAGTAGGAAAATCCTGTTCATATAATCCATAAATACTGCCGGGGCATTAGTTAACCCGAAAAATATCACTGTATACTCATGATGACTATAACGCGTTCTGAAAGCAATTTTTAGAATATCCTCGTCTCTAACCCTTATCTGATGATAACCGGATCGCAGATCAATCTTAGAGAACACACCGGCACCCTGTAATTGATCCATTAGATCGTCGATTCTAGGCAATGGATATTAGTTCTTCACAGTAATCTTATTCAACTGCCGATAGTCGACACACAACTGCATACTCCCATCCTTCTTCTTTACCAGTAACACTGGCGCTCCCCACGGAAAAACACTTAGTCGAATAAAATGCTTACCCAATAGATCTTCCAGCTGAGCTTTCAGTTAAGCAATTTCTAAAGGTGACATCCTGTAAGGAGTAATTGAAATCGGACCGGCTCCAGGCACCAACTCAATTGCGAATCCAACTTCCTGGTTAGGAGGAAATTCATTAATATCATCCAAAAATACATCTGGAAATTCACATACAACCGGAATCTACTCTAAACTCTGATCATCACCTGATACTCCCGCAGTTAATAACATAATACCCTGACATTCAGTTCCAGAACAGTTTACTATCATAGAATTCAAATAGTAATGGTTCACTACAGCCGGTGCTTCTGACCCTTTTGGCATAAACTGTACTGGCTTCATAGAGCAATCAGGCAAAACATGATTCTTATATAACCAACCTCCCGGTTATCCCAGCATCATCTGCCTGCAGGATACGTCGTATTCCCTAACACCAATGCTGAGCCTCGCCTTGCAGCTGATAAGTTCCAAACTCATTCCATTGCTCCTCAGGAACCTGCTGAGCCTGCAACACCCTTTCCATAGCCTGAACTCAATTATCTGCATCAGTGGAATTTGAGGTTCCCCTAAAAGTTAGAGGGTGAACTTTCAAAAATGTAGCAAGTGTCATAGGGCCGTCTTCCTCGTTATTGTTCCCATCATTACCCTGGTTTATTTGATTACTCAGTGCTTTGGCTGTTGACTGTATAGTTGCAGCCATAAAGTCTACTAGATCAGTCCCTGCCAGGCCAGTAGTAACGATGCCTATCCTATCTCTACCTCGCCCGCGACTGTGTCCGCGAGTCGACATATGGTCCTTGTACACACCAAACAAGTTATATTAAGTTGATCAGTCTTAATATCACAGGTCTAATGCTTTAAGTTCCAAATGCATGCTCACAAATGTTTATGCTATATATATCAGTCAGATATCCTAATAGCACATAAACACATATACAGAGAATGCACAGAAGCACAATCAGTCCGTCTTTCAGGCTCTATAGGAATGAACTGCTCTGATACCATAATGTAACACCCTACCACACAGAGCTTTACGCTTTATTCATAAAACAGAGGTGGTGTGATATTACGACCACTAAAATAAAATGTATATTTATAATAGCAGAAGAATTATTATAATATGCTAGGAGCCTTGAAGAATAGAGGAAATAAAAATCGCGAAATAAAAGCGCAACGCTCGAGAAATAAGTTAACTTGCATGCTAAGAAAGCTATAGCTGTCAAGTGTAAAGTAACCCAAAACAGGAACAGAGAGTCAAAGATACAAAATAACGAGCTCCTGACTCAGCCTACGAAGTCAAGACTGGCCAGAGAATATACACACATATATACATATATATACATATCCAAAACCCAAATGTACATAAACAAAATCCTGCCTCCCTATACACCTCTAGGAGGATCAAAAAGAATAAGTTATGTAGAGAGAAAGTTATAACAAAATAACCCATAACAAAATAACTAGTAACCACTCCTCTTCAAGAGTCCAGACGCCTAACGAGATGTCTCTCGACCTGCATCTGGAAAAAAAAAATAACAACATAGTATGGAATGAGAACCGGAGGTTTTCAATATGATAAAGGTGCCACACACATAAGATATAACGTCTTGGGAATGCTAGAGGCAATCCTAGAACGGCGACACTCAGATTATAGAGTTTAGAGTATTAAACAGAAGCCATAAAAGGTGATTTTCTATGAGTACCCAAACTTGACTTAACTTAACCTTAAATCTAAGCCTCATATTGCCATTCCCCCATACCTCCATTTTCATCAGTATTTCACAGACAGTTAAACAGATATAAGCAAGCACAAGAAGGTTACAAGTACAGCAGGTAACAATTACACATTTAACATGGCAAATACAGTTAGGCACACCCAACTAATGCACAAGCAAGTAATTCAAGTAATATGCAGATGATGCATGCCTGTCCTATGGCCGATGAGGCTCATCTGTCGGTTATCCAGCCAACCCGACAAGTCTGAATTGTACTTAGACTGTCTCCCGACGTGCATCTCCAAGAGTCTATGCATAGCTTTATCTCAAATAATTAATATTGCTCAATGGAGGTAACATTCCCGGGAATTTATATAGTGCCCGGTCACACTTACGTCGTAGGGTCAACAGAGTATCGAGTTTTATACCTGGTACACGTGGTGGCAAGCCACGACACTTTATCCAGGGAATCTCGTATCTCAGATTATTCAAATTCATAAGCCATATAAATAATTCAATTATAATTCATTAACATCCACATCATTCTCAATTGCATCTCATTCATCATCATACATCAAACATATTCAATCCTTATCCTTCATTATCACACCTCCCATTCCGTCCATCAATAGTTCCAATTCAAAACATAATTTATTCTTTTCTAAATGAATCAAACTTAAAATATGCTCATTTTCTTAATAACTCAAAATCAGACCATATAACCTTTGAATCTAAACCTTTTTAAATAATTATATAAACAAAATCTCTAATTTTTATAAAATTTTGGCAGCATCTCCTCTAAAACTCAGACTTTGTCACTCTTTTCGGGTCCAAATCTGCATTCTTCTCAATTCAACATACACTTCCTCATCATCATAACAATCACCACAATAAATCTACCTCAGATCAACAATTATACTCATACAATATTCAAATCCAACAACTAAAATTCAACTAAGAATCATAGTTCACAAATCCTAGGCTTTTAACAAAAAATACCTCATTTTTCATTCAAAATTTTCATTCCAATTATTTTTCAAACCTATTACCACCAATCCAAATTGCCAACAATAATCCTCAACACGCTCCATATCTTTTCATCAATCATCATTCAATCAAACCAAATATAGCCATATAATCAATAATTCAATCACATATCCTTTCAAAGATCCAACTAGCAACCAATATCATCTTACAAACAAATCACCAAACCAAACCAAGCATATTCATCAACCTATTACTAAACATTAAATATACATTTGTATTCCAACTTATCCTATGGTCATCTAGCCTAAGTTTTCATAGCACATTATATATTAAATGCAAGAAACCTAAACCATACCTTGGCCGATTTTCACGTAACGACCAAAGCAAATTATTTAAAACCAAGGCAACCCCTTCAAAATTCAACTAATCAGCTTCCTCCAAGTTCTAATATTCACAATTTCAAGCTCCAATTATTTATTCACAACTTAATACATATTTATAACACATATATATCAAATTTAATACTCAAAGCTCAAATTTAATGAAATTAAAATAGAATTATCATATCCTCACCTTACCCAAGTTTCACATAAGCAAAAGCAGGGGTGGGCAAAAAAAAATCCAAAATTTGGATTTTAAACCAAATCCAAACCAAACCATTAAAAAAACCAATTTTAAACAAAAAATCCAAACCAAACCAAATTTATTTTATAATTTGGTTTTAAGTCCAATCCATTTAAACAGTTTTAATCCGGATCCAGATCCAGATCCAGATTAAAATCCAAATCTCACAAAACCCTAATTTTTAACTTTTGATTCTCAAAAAATCCAAATTCAGAGCACCGTCATGAATCTTTTTCTCCTTCGCCTGCAGCTGGCACAGCCGCACCGGAGCAGGCAACTGGCACTGCAGTTTCGTAGCTGCCACCACCACCACAAGCGCGTCGCGCCACTGCTCTGTTCCGCCATCCGCGGTTCCGCCGTCCGCCTTTTCTCGCCGTGACCCAGCTCTGTTCTTCTCCGTTCTCTGGGTACCCTCAAGGCGCCGTCCGCCTTTTCTCGCCGTGACCCAGCTCTGTTCTTCTCTGTTCTCTGGGTACCCTCAAGGTTAGATAGGTTTACCATTAAGTAATTAATTTGGTAGATTGAAATGTTGTGAAGCAACAGAGAAGAACCACAGAGTGAATCTATCATCTGAGAAAAGGAATTATGTGGTAGATAGGGATTTACTACATTTGTGATTATATAGTTGAAATTGCCAAAGGTGCTTCCATGTTCTTTTCTGTTCTGTTCCATTCCATCAATTTGAAAAACTGATCAAGGTTTGATTGCTTATGCTGTTATGTACATCAAGTGTTTGTGTTAATGCCATTTTTATTTTGGGTTTTTTTTTTTTTTTTGCAGCAAGGTTGTGTGGTTGTCCTTTGGTCAAGTGTTGACAGTGATTTCTCAGAAGTAAAAGGCTATCTTGAGGGAAGTTTATAAGAAGAAGAAGTACACGTCAAGCTCTTGATCTCCACCCTAAGAAGTAAGAAGACCAGAGCCATTCGCAGAGGCTCACCAAGCACCAGGTATTTGCCTTGCCTTGTGTTTAAATTTTTTAATTAGCTTTGAATTTTGTTCCTGTTCATTCATCATGCTACTCTATTGTTGAGACATTGCACCAGGTTTCTAGTTCTAGCATACTGTTAAAGCATAGGATATTTCACTTTGCTAATGGTTTATTGCTGAGGATACAACACATCAAAGTTCATTGTTTGTTTACTGGGGAATGGATGCAAGTATGATTTTATGAAGCTGTATTGGTTGAGTTTGTGTTGCTGAATTCGTCCTTGATTATGTTATGGCGAATATTTAATTGATCTTCTGAATATGTGATTTTATATTGTGATGATTGAATGCTAATCAAACACTTGGGGCTGAGATTAAGCTTAAGGATAGTTGAGAATCAATAAAATACACCAAAGCTTTTTCTGCAGAATTAGGCAGTAAAAACTGAAAATTGTTAGATTTACTACTGCTAATTTGGGCCTCTGAATGAATCTTAGTTTTATTTCATGTTATTGTTGTTTAGGGAAGTTCTGAACCTATGTTTAATTGCATGATTAGATTAGATATACTAGGCTGCATATCCCTAAAGAAATTTATGAGTTATAAAAACGCTTCCCCTTTTGAAAAATGGTGCCTTGTGCAGAAAGAAACTGAATTCTGATTCTGCAGCAGTAGATTCTTGAGTACATAACTCTCAATTTATATTAATTTTTTATTTAAACACTGCTGCTGTCTTGCGAGATATATGAACATGCATTAGTTTATGAATCATGCTGAAGTTTTATTGGCTGCTGTTTCTTTGGATTAAATGTCTGTAGGTACTTATATCAGGGAAGGAAGATCCAGAGACAGCATTCTCTCCTGTAATTTTACATAATGAACCTATGATTTTTCCTGTATTTTAACAGCAACTAGTGATTTTGGATTATTAAGGTGTGTTGAATTCTATGTTCAATCAGATTTGTGTTGGTCGATGCTCTTTTCTTGAGCCTAATTTTTGTGCAGAGTCCAATTTGACTTAAGTTTAGATTCCTGTTCTCATTTTATGTACCTAACGAAATGAGCATTCTTTTTTAAATACATTTTTGGTTAAAATATTGGAATGTTTCTGATGCCAAATCATTTTCATGATAGATGAGGTGCCATTTTATGCTGCGGCCGATGAAAGGATTGTAGAGCTGCAGGGAGAAGTCTTGAAGGTGCTTAAGGCACTGGAAGCAGTAGTTGGGCACTTGAGGATGATTTAGAGAGATTTTAGAGATATTTTTTAGTGGTATTCTTTTGATGTTTTGAGAATGATTAAACGTTATATAGATTAGCTATTGTCATTAGATTTATAAAGAACCAAATTCTAGTTGTAATGAACCTATACACTTTAAAATGACTTTAGTATTAATTTTACTTTTAAAAAAATTATGGTTTGAAAATTGAATTTCTAAAAACGGGTTTTAAAAGTGGATTTTTTGTTAACATATCTGGTTTAAAAATTGAATTTTTAAAAACTAGTTTTAAAATTGGATTTTTGTTTAAAGAAACTGATTTTAAAACTGGATTTTCAAAAATTGGTTTTAAAACTGAATTTTTGGTTAAAAAATCTGGTTTTAAAACTGGATTTTATAAAAAAAAACGGATTTTAGATTTGGATTTTTTTTAAAAAATCGGATTTTAGATTTGGATTTAAAAAAAATGGATTTAAAACAGGTTTTATATGTAAAACTGAATTAAAAACCGATTTTATATGTAAAATTGGATTTAAAACCGGTTTTATATGTAAAACCGAATTTAAATTCTAAAACCGGTTTAAAATCGGTTTTTGTTTTTCCAAACTGATTTAGAACCGGTTTCTCTCTTCAATCCAGTCCTGGTTTGGTTTCATGAACCAAAAAACTAGTTCTAAAATGGATCCAATTTGGATTTATAAAAATCCAAACCATGCCCAGCCCTAAGCAAGAGTGAACGTTTTTCTCAAGCTAATTGGATCCTAAAACATGAGAAATCAAAGAAATTCAATCTCCCACTCAAAATTTGAAAATTGGGGAAAAGAGGAGACTGAGGTGAAATAATAAGTTACCTATAAAATTGTTCCGATAGAAATATAGAGCTCGACGCAGTGAACGCGTGGCCGCAAACGATGCGGCGATTGGAGCTCAGACGGAGAAGTTATGGGAGTTGGAAATTAACGTAAGGGTTACGGGATATTTCTCGTTTCTCTTCTCCCTGGAAGCTGAAGGCTTCGTTGCTGCTGTAATGAGGGAGAAGACAAAGCTGGGTTCATTTAATAGGTTGGTCCGGTTGGACCAACAATCCGGTTTGAGTCTGGTTCAACCGGTTCAGTCCGTTCGGTTCAATCTTGAACCGATTTCTTCGAAATTTGTGTTAAAATTCTCGTTTCAATGAGCTCTATCCTAATTTGATATAATATTCACATTTCTAATCTTTCTTATTAAAAACTAATTTATTGACTAATTATCTACTAATTTAACCGGGGTTTACATCATACATATAGCATTCATAATTATATATTTATTACATCTAAAAGTACATAATTATTCTAACAATAATTAATAAATATTAAATAAAAAATTACATTTTTAAATTCTATATTCAAAGTAGACATTTTCTTTCTTAGTTGTTTGCATAATATTTATTTTATGGATCCTGCTAGGGAGACAATGGACTATTTGTACAATGTGTACAATGGGCTATTGAGTTACAAAATGAACATCCTCTATATTATCTAGAATAACCATCCGAGTACTAGGATAATAAACATCTTCCGAAAAATTTAAACTGATTTTGGGGTCACCAAAAATCGAACTCTTGACCTTTCGGATCTAACGCTCTAATACCATGGTATGATACATCCCAAAAGCTTCGGCTGATGGAAAAAGGTAACACTAATGATTATATCTCTAATACTCCATAAACTTCCATTGTACATATTGTACAAATATTCCATTGGCTCCTCATACTTTCTCTTATTTTATTCATAGAGTTGTAAAAACTATTATGAGATCATCTTTAAGGACAGATCTCTATAAGTGATAAATGTCCTGTAAATGGAGATATTTTGTAATTATAGAGGCCAGCTTCATGAAGGATACTTTCCCATTCTTTTTTGGTTCTCTCTTTTCCATGATGATGAATAATATGCATGCTTATATTCATGAGAAATTTGAGTCGAGTAATTTCAGGCTCATCTTGTTCTTCATTTATCACAGCCTCTAAAATGATTATTTTACCTTTATTTTTATTCTTACTTAAAACATTAACAGCATCTTTGCAGTTTTTCAATATTTTTACGCAATTGTCGTCACTCCAACAATGTAAGACTAGCTGCAAAAGAAGAAAAGAAATGTAATATTATATATACTAATATTATTTCATTCTTTATTTATTAAATGTATACAAAAATAATAAAATTAAAATTAGTTAATATGATAAGTGACTTATAATCAAAGTTGTAAAAATCAAATATGTCATAAACTAATAAAATTAAAAATTTAAAGATTTAAAGGTTAATCGAGATTGAACTAGAATTGAGTCAAATATAATAGTAATTTATTTATGTATAAAATATATTATTTAAAAAAATTATATTTTATTATTTAAATCGATTAATCATTAAAAAATTATAATGGTTAGATCAATTAACCAAAATTTTTTATTCTTTAACCAATTTATTGACAACCGATTTTTTATCATTCTCAATAAATTTAATTAAACCGACTAATTCAATCTAATTCTCAAATGCATGCTTATAACTTAACTAGAGATCTTAATTTTAAGACTTAAAAATAGTTAAAAAAAATATTTAAATTAATTAGGACAAACACGCTACTAATCCACTACTAATTAAATGCTTACCTTAAGTAGAATTGCATCAGCCTTAGGAATGGATTCAAACATGTCTCCAGCAACAAAGCTCAAATTGTTGCATCCCTTCAAACTTTCCACAACCATTGGAAGATCAAATACTATACATTTGAGTGCTGGAAATTTCTCACTGATAATTTGAGCTGTGGTTCCATTTCCACCACCAACATCTACAATTGTTTCCAATCCCTCAAAGATCATGTTGTGATCCTTTAGTGCCAACTTTATCATCTGAGAATCACTGGCCATAGCATCATTGAACAAGCTCAAGTTTGCAGGGTTCTTATCAAGAAACTCCCACAAAGGTTTTCCCAAGGTGATTTCATATAGAGGGCGATTTTCGTCATAAAACCACTTGTTTAAATGATGCATGGAACTTGAAAGAGTTGGATCGTCGAGAAACATCTCTACCACCGGAGATATAGAAGGGTTTTCAGTGCCTTTGATCAACAGCTCTGATGCTGCTGTGAGAGCAAATGCTTCATTTTCTTCTTCTTGGTTGCTATCATCGTCACCATGAATTGTCACCTTCGTTATACAGATGTAAATACAATATTAATTCTATATGCATGGTATATGATATAGTTTCAATTATAACATTTTGTTAAGAAAACTAACATAGATAGTACCTTATATATTAAAGAGAAAATCAACAAAAATATTCTCAAATGATCAAATTGCTGATAGAAGTGCCTTTCAAATTTTCTAACCATGAAAATATCTTTGAAATATTGTAAAATAAAATAAAAATAATTAAAGTACAATTTTTTGATAAACAGAAAATGACTTTTATATTTGGTAAATTGTCTGTGTATTTAATATGAAATTTTGTAAAAAAAATTTGAATAACTATTTAAAAAGGTATTAAAATTTGAAACTAAAATTCGATTTATAGATTTTCTTTTTACTTTTTAAAAATACGTTTTTTTTTAATTAAAAAAATCTACTTAATGTAAAATAATGAAAATTTTAAAATAAAATTTTTTATCTTTCTGTTAATACTTACAAAAAATTACTACAAAACTTGATCTCTAAAATCTTTTAAGAATATATATCTAAAAGTTGAGTTTTTTTTTTTATATTTTGGAAATATTTTTATTTTTATCAAATTTGAAGAATACTTTTTTTTATCAACAATTTAATAGCTTAGCTTTGAGAGCATATTTGGTGGTTTATTCTGTATTAAACAAAAAAAAATGACTTAATTAAGACAATAGGATTTTTTTCCAAAGAAATTATATAGTGAAATATAAATATTTATAAAAGGACAAATTCGGCAACGAATATGTGAGAATTATATGTGAAGTATATGTGAGAATTGTATATTCTTACTATATCAAAGAATCCATTACGTGCCATGTAGTGCATGAAAAGATCCGTGCTATCAACTTTAGCCGATGGAATTTTGAGAATTGAAACCAATTCTGAAAGAGTAATGGGTTTGCCATGGTTGTGGATTATGTTTGGTATGCGAAATTCAACGATCCACTTGAGACACATGGAGTCTAGGATGCCATACATGTGCCTGTAAACAAGAGCTTGAGCTTTGAAGCTCTCACTTGCCGTGCGGCCATTGTTGTTTGAAGCCATACCTCTTGTTATGAACAGTTTTTGTATGTTAAAAACTTAAAATTTAATAAAACAGAGAGAGCTAAGCCTAAGAGAGCTTTTCCTTTCTTTCTCTTTTCAGAATACTAAAACAACACACCTAGCACTCTTTATATAGGCATGGATTGCTAATATAAAAAGAGGAAGTATAGGACTCCGTGATCAATTCAGTCACGTTTTTATGTTCTAATTGATTCTTTTTTTTATTATTCTCAAAGAAAAATATTTTTTTTTTTACCAAACATGTGGATTCAATCACGATCTTTTATTGGTTGTATTTGCTTCTTCTGATGGTTGGTCAAGTAATAAAAATGTTGTATTTTTCGGTATCCCATTATAGATTGTATTAATTTTTTTAGTGGGTATTCTTAATTCTATTATTTCTTAAAACTATTTGTTATAGATAGAAAAATGAACTGAAATGACCCCTCCCCATAAATTCTTTCGAATTGTGAGGCACATTAAAAAAATAGAATATATAAGCTCCAAATAAAAATAAAGAAAACTAAGACATTATAAAAAAAAAGCCAATAAAATATTTGTACAATATATTATTTATCTTTTAAAAAAAATAAATATTTTAAAATATTTATTTATTATTTTTTAAATAAAGTATTATTAATTTTTAAAAAATAAATAATTTACTTTTTAATAATTTTTTTAAAAATATATCTAAATATATTTAAAATTTAATAAATATATTTTTATTTAAATAAGTTAATCCAACCCACGCCTAGTTTGGTTTGTTTCTTTTTCTTATAGCTTGATGCTGATGTTTACTGCAAACGTAAAGACATACGTTCTTCACAGAACATAAGATGATTAATATTAGGGATAATTTACTATACAAATTAAAATTATATAAAAAATATAAATTTTTTTATAATTATTTTTAATTATTTTATTGTTGTTCAAAATATGAGTCTCAATTTTTTTAATTTCTTTTTTATTCCATACAAAAAAATCTGTAAACTTATATATCTTTATCGTATAATTCACTTTAATATTATAATACAGTCTCCTACGACTAGTTCTATTGACTTATGATCTATGTGAGGTGTAATATGTCACCATCATATCAATAAACAGTTACATCCATCTAGTATTCAACGGAATTATTGAAGCTTCGTGTTTGGACTTTGGACTACTATTCTTGTGTTTCAAGTTCAAACAATGACATATACACAAGATCCGTGCGTTGTGTTTGGACTTTGGACTACTATTCTTGTGTTTCAAGTTCAAACAATGACATATACACAAGATCCGTGTAACGCACGGATCAAAAATTTCTATTCACCACATAAAACCATAATAGTGAAACTGCCATTCAAATTAACAATGCAAAAAAGTTAATTCCTCAAAATAACATTATTTAAATACCTATCTTTATAATTAATTCTTATATTGTAATAAAACATTCAGCACATGACATGTAAATTCTCAACAATTATCATTTGCAATTAAATTCTTAACTTTTTCTTAAATAAAATTCACAACACAGTATATATATAATTTCTCAAATATAAATCATTTGTCAAAATTTTAACATACAACACTAAAAAACTACTGCATTTTATTAATTTTTATAGAACTGAATTGCAAAAATAAAGGGCTACATAATTAAATTTGTCTATTAACTAATAATACTATGTCCACATCCTAACAATTGATATTTTACATAATCAATAAGCCTAATAAAGTACAAAATATGGACATACAAAACATCAAATATTAAATACCAATTTCTATTACATGAACACAACTAAAAAATTTTACATTACACATCAAAGAAGAGCAGACACTATTTGCACTACCCATATCTAATACCTTATATAAGTCTTGATCATAACTCTAGTTAAATGACATTGAAAATTATGTCACTTGACCCCATGACCAGATGCAGATTCATCTTTAAAAGCATCAGCATCATCAGATTCATCATATTCGAGCTTCAATGACCTTCTCAACTTCTTCAAAGGAGACTTTTCCTTTTTCTAATACTGAGTACAACATATTCCTAATTTCAAAAAATTCGTTAAAATTTAAACGAAATTAAGGCAAATTAATACAAATAGGTATAAAAAATCAAATAATAAAATTAACACATTGTATAAGCAAATAAACACATCAACACCTCCTCACTTTCATCAACTTTATCACACGAATTATCCGAGTGATCACTTTCATTTCACATCTCTCTCACAGCATCAGCAGATTTTTTTTAAAAGGGCACTTTTATAGCACATACAATATAATAGCTTCAATTAACACAAGATAAAAAAAAATGGGGAGGGAGGAGTATATCTAGCAGTATACAACTGAGAAATTTGAATTTTAAAATAGATCAACTTTTTAATTTGGGAGGAAAAAGAAAAAAAAAACAACCAATAGATATTTAAAACTGAACATTCAAAACACACACGAGTGAACACAATATAAACCTTAGATTAGTCTCCACCTACTATCGTCCGATATCTAATCCAAGATCTTCATGGCCGCCACTATCAGATTGATGAATCAGAAGGACAGACTTGAAACCTATTAGAGAGTTGGGTATTATAGGGTGCTCAAAGTCCCACATCGAATATTATGGGATGCTTAATGTTGTATATAAGGAGAGTGGTTCTTCCTCCTTAACAGCTAGCTTTTAAGGTGTGGTTTCCCACTTTTCTTAGATACCTAATAATGGTATCAGAGCGTGGTTGTCAGCGCCATGGAAAGGACTACCTATAGGCTGGATTAAGGTGAATACCGAATACTGATAGACGTAGCAAAGTGGCTACCATTGGGTCAGTGTCGATAGAGTGAAGCCGCCGTGGACGTCGGCTCTCCAGGGCCGGTATATTGTTAGGGACTTGGGTATTATGGGGTGCTTAAAGTTCCACATCGAGTAGTATGGGATGCTTGATGTTGTATATAAGAAAAGTGGTTCTTTCCCCTTAACAGCTAGCTTTTAAGGTGTGGTTTCTCACTTTTCTTATATACCTAACAGAACCCTATACACTACAGGGAGATGTAGCAAAAATTCCACAGATAACAGAGAGAGAAGATGAAGAAAGATAAGAAGAGGAAGATCAAACAGAAATAGAAGAGGAATAGAAAAAGAAAAAAGAGAAATAGAAGACCAAAAGAAAGGAAGAGGAAGGGTATATAATGAGCACATCTAGTATTAGTTTAAATATTTTAATTTTAATAGGCGTACAACATATTTTTAATATTTAATGCAAGATAGAGCATATTCTCAATAAAAAATGTCAAGGTAATCTTTTCTAGAAAAAATTGATATAGACAATTTATTTAGAATATTATTACCCTAGTAGAAATTGATTTGTCAACTATTCTCTTCTTATCCTCATTAGCACATTATAAACAATTATTCACTTAAGATTAGTAAAAATAAATAACTAAAGAAATAAAGAAAACAAAACAAAATAAAGCTAAAAAAATAAGAAAATAATTAGGTATGCATCGTTAGTTTCTTTAAAAGGAATTGAAGCAACAGTAACAAAATCATGGAAGGTCAAAAAATTATGTTTTCAATTATCATCAAAATAGTATATATGTTACACCTACTAACATCCAATATCTAATCCAAGATCTTCATGACTGCCACTATCAGATTGAAGAATCAGAAGGACAAACTTGAAACCCTATAACCTAACCTAATAGCAAGAGAGAAATATAGTAAAGAGGTGTAAAAAATAGTACGTAAATCAAGACAGCCCTCTTTAAACTCTAACCTAATAGTGTCAGATATATATCTCAGATAGATGTAGCAAAAATTCCACATGAGATAACAGGAAGAGAAGATGAAAAAAGATAAGAAAAAATTGCAATTCCCAAACTAGCAGAGGAAGAGCAAACAAAGAAAGAGAAGAGGAATAGAAAAGGAAGAAAGAGAAATAGAAGACCAAAAAGAAGGAAGAAGAAGGGCATAAAATGAGCACATCTAATATTAGTTCAAATATTATAATTTAAATAGACGTACAGCATATTTTTAATATTTAACGCAAGATAGAGCATATTCCCAATGAAAAATATGTCAAGATGATCTCTTCTAAAAAAAATAGATATAAACAATTTATTTAGAATATTATTACTCTAGTAGAGACTGATTTGTCAACAATTCTCTTCTTATCCTTATTAGCATATTATAAACAATTATTCACTTAAGATTAGTAAAAGAAAGAAATAAAACAAAATAAAACAAAACAAAATAAAACTAAAAAGAATAAGAAAATAATTAGGTATGCATTGTTACTTAATTTTTTTAAAAGGAATTGAAGCAATGGTAACAAAATCGTGGAAGGCCAAAACATTATTTTCAATTAACATCAAAATAATATATAGGTTACACCTACTAACGTATGATATTTAATTCGAGATCTTTAATCAACAATATATTTTTAAATTATACAAGCACGCAGTTGTATCAATAAAAAAAATTAACACTTAAAAAAAGATTTCAAATTTTTTTATCAATAGATCACAATTAAAAAATGTTGATTTCATATTTATTTGAAACAAAATCAAAGAAACCCTAGAAAAAAGAGAAGAATAACTCATATATGGATATCACACATAAAATAACACACATTTATATGTTGTAAAAAGAAGATAGAGTCTAGAATGGTGTTGCTTACTTTTTTTCATTAATGCTGCTTGAAGTTCAGGAAAACCATCATTGTCACTGTAGCAAATTAATAGAAGGTTCCACACAAGTTTTTACACCTTATCCAATGGCTTCTTTTGGTGGCTGCCAATAAAACCACACCCTTAAAATGTTCAGCAACCCTAGCAGACCAGTAACTAAATTCAAAATATGTTGATTAGTAAACTTCAAATGAATAGAAATAAGTAATATATAAATAATCAAAATTTAATAGTCTTTGAAAGCAAAAAATTCTGCCTATCGTGAGAAAAACCATATAGAAATACAAAAAACTTCTTTTCGAAATAATCAAAGTTTCCATCTTCTCAACAGATTTTTAATGCAATTGTCCCAAGCTGTTTAATAAGATTAAAGAACACATATCTATATTACATTTCTAGATACAAAAAGGTAACTAAATAAATATGAATACATGACTTGAATTTTAAAGAATAAGACAAACTAATAAAGTAGAAACAATTTTTCAACAATTCATGTTATAGTAGATGTATTTATACACTTTTTCTTTTTGTATAGCAGTGATCCCTGAATTAGATCATTTATCGCAAAAAAGAGATATGTTTTCTAAAATATTGGTTATAATGCAAAAATTATACATCACCATATCAGTGATAAAAATAAAGTTATGGTATAAAAGAAGAACTCAAACTCAAAATTTCGTGTATTTTTTCTTTCCTTTATTATGAAACCAAGAGAAATCCAACAAAATTTGCATATTTGATTAGCTTATAAAATTGATTCTTAAATAAACATATTTTTTAACCCATTCAAAGCTTGATAACATAGGCAATTATCAATGTCTTCACCAGTAGAAAGAAATTAACTATCTAAAAATTTAGAAATCTCTAAAATAATATTTAATTTTTAAAAGCAGATTAATATCCTGATTGAAATACTAATGAAGTTCTCTGGAAACTTTGAATTAATTGTTTAACACCTATATAATGAGAGGCTCAAATTATCTTTTAACATCATAATAAACTTTAGTAACTTTGATTATATTAGCAATAAACAAAAGATTTAACCCACAAGACAAAGGATAGTTATTAACAGTAGAATTATAAGCATGACATAATGGCAGTTACAAAAGATAGTTGACGTTATCAGAGCAAAAAAAATGACCATAAACAAAGAATCATTATCTAAACACAATTGAAAATTTTGAGATATGTGCAAGAAAATTAGGGAACAATAAATAAGAAGGCACAATCTATAATGTAGAATCTAAAGATAATAGGTAAAAAGGACCATACCTTTTAAAATAGTGCCAGTAAATCCATTGTGCATCTAGGACACAAATAAAGTCTCCTCCACAAAATAGAAAAATATCATCAAGCCAAGATGGCCGTAAACTGGTAAAGGTAATGTAACAACAAAGCCTTGTCTCACTAAGTGGGGTCGGTTACATGAATCAAACGACGCCATTGTGCTCTGTCATGTATCATGTCTATAGAGAGACCGTTTACATATAGATCTCGTTTGACCACCTCATAGATGGTCTTCTTAGGTCTTCATCTGCCTTTCGTCCTTTGTCCATCTTCCATCTCATCCACCCTCCTGACTGGATGTTCTATCGGTCTTCTTCTCACATGTCCAAACCACTTGAGACGCGATTCAACCATCTTTTCCACAATGGGTGCTACTCCAACTCTCTCCCTTATATCTTCATTCCTTATTTTATCCAATCGCGTATGACTACTCATCCATCTCAACATCTTCATCTCTGCCACACTCTGCTTATGTTTGTGCTCCCTTTTAGCCGCCCAACACTCCGTACCATACAGCATAGCCGGTCTTATAGCGGTGCGATAGAATTTACCTTTAAGTTTTAAAGGCACTTTTTTGTCGCATATAAAACTAGATGCACTCCGCCATTTTGACCAACCTGCTTGGATCCTATGATTTACATCCTGTTCAATCTCTCCATTATCCTGTATGATGCACCCAAGATACTTAAAACTTTTAACTTTTCTTAAGATGTTTTCTCCAATCTTCACCTCTATATTGGGGTTTTCCCTTCTCAGACTGAACTTACATTCCATATATTCCGTCTTGCTGCGGCTTATGCGCAGACCAAACACTTCTAAAGCTTCTCTCCATAACTCCAACTTCTTATTTAGGTCTCCCCTTGACTCTCCCATAAGGACGATATCATCAGCAAAAAGCATGCACCATGGCACAGGCTCTTGGATGTGCTCTGTGAGTACTTCCAAGACTAATGTGAAAAGGTATGGACTTAAGGATGATCCCTGATATAATCCTATACCAATAGGGAATTCCTCCGTCACACTACCTTGAGTCTTCACACTAGTTGTGGCCCCATCATACATGTCTTTAATTGCCCGAATATATGCGATCTTTACTCTCCTCTTTTCTAAAACCTTCTATAAGACCTCTATAAGGTAATGTAACAAAAATAAAAAAAATTAAATACTTGAAATTTTGACAACCAAGGCACAAGCTTTCTCAGTTCACTTGAGATTAAGATGAGTACCTGTACCAGCATTATATCGATTTTATTTTGAAAACAAATACCAAAAAGAAAGGATTTTCCATAGAAAAGACAAGGTAAGGATTGACCTCATATAATATATGGAAATGGCCATTCATAGCATAAACTTAATCATATAGACAACTAACCGGATATCAACTCATCGTCATTAGAGAAAACAGAAGCACCTTGCATATAATGTGTGGAAAAAAAACATAGTTGGACCTCAATATAAAGGGGAAAAAATATAGAACAATTAGTTCATGTGTATGTACTCAAAACACATCGAACAAAATTCCAAGAAAACAAAATGGACCAATAAAGATAAACATACAAAAATGATTGCAACTAAAATAATAGTAAATTCATATAGAGTTAGAGCAAAATGAAAAGGCACCTATTAAACAAATGGATAATAAGAATGACACGAACCCAAAATTACACGTTTAACACGTCACAAATGACAAAACAGTAAAATCAAGACCTTTACCAAAGTAAATGCCTTACTGTCTCAGCCCTGGCAATCCTCGTAAAGAGTATCATCCCACAAACCAATGCGGTGAACAAACAAATAATTTAAAAAAATTAGAAATAAAAAAGAAACATTTCTATTAAACACCTGTGAGTGCCATTTGATATCAGTGAGATAAACTTACATTGGGCCATTGTCAACACCTTTCAATCATCTCAATAAAGATTTCTCTAAGATCTTCCTTCATAGTCCTTCTATGCAGATACTGTTTTTACAATGTTGTCGATCTTAAATCCGTCACTCCTAGCCATCTGTGGCCAATAACAAACATTAAAAGAAACCATATGAACATCATGCTTAGAAATGAAAGAACAAACAGCAATAACAGATTCCAAAAACACTTAACTCACATAGCCTCACACTTCTTCTCCCACTACAAAGACACAAACAATAGCTACCAACAATGAGAAATCCCATTTCAAAATCAACACATTCATTACATTCTAATTCTAAAACTGTTAGTAATTTGTAGTTCATGCCAACCAATCATTCACATCCAAATAAAAAAAAAATCTCAATCAGTTGGCAAAGATAAGGTGTAGATGTATCTAGAATTGCGATTTTCAGAAATGACTAGAAATCTAAACGGAGTACCCATGATTATGCTCATCAGGGGCTCCACTGCGTACAAACCCTAGTAGCTTTCCATAGATTGGAAGGATCCAAAAATGAGAAAACTTGCATTTTACGGGTAGGCATGAGTGGATAATTTTAAAACCTTTAACATCTCAAATTGACTTAAAAATTAGGGGCATACTGGTGGACGAAATTGTGATTCATTTGTTATTACATTTTGTAAAATTCATTGCTTTCTCTTTCCCTGGTAATGGCGCCAAAAACATGATGCCAATACCATGGTTCACAACTCCGTTCAACTTAACCAGCAAGTGTACTGGGTCATCCAAGTAATACCTTACGTGAGTAAGGGTCGATCCCACAGAGATTGTTGGTATGAAGCAAGCTATGGTCACCTTGTAAATCTCAGTTAGGCGGATTAAATGGTTATAGGTTTCGAAAATTAATAATGAGTCTACTAAGTAAAATAGGATAGAAATACTTATGTAAATCAATAGTGGGAATTTCAGATAGGCGTATGGAGATGCTGTGCTCCTCTTGAATCTCTACTTTCTTATTACATTCATCCAATCCTTCTTACTCCTTTCCATGGCAAGCTGTATGTAGGGCATCACCGTTGTCAATGGCTACATCCCATCCTCTCGGTGAAAACGTTCCTATGCTCTGTCACAGCACGGCTAATCATCTGTCGGTTCTCAATCAGGTTGGAATAGAATCCCTTGATTCTTTTGCGCTTGTCATCACGCCCAGCCTTCAGGAGTTTGAAGCTCGTCACAGTCATTCAATCCCAGAATCCTACTCGGAATACCATAGACAAGGTTTAGACTTTCCGGATCCTCATGAATGCCGCCATCTATCTAGCTTATACCACGAAGATTCTGTTGGGGAATCTAAGAGACATGCGTCCGCCCTAGAGTAGAACGGAAGTGGTTGTCAGTCACGCGCGTTCATAGGTGAGAATGATGATGAGTGTCACGGATCATCACATTCATCAAAATATTGTGCAACATATATCTTGGAATAAGAATAAAAGAGAATTGAATAGAAAGTAATAGTAATTGTATTGAAACTTGAGGTACAGCAGAGCTCCACACCCTTAATCTATGGTGTGCAGAAACTC
This sequence comes from Arachis stenosperma, assembly GCF_014773155.1. Lineage (NCBI taxonomy): Eukaryota > Viridiplantae > Streptophyta > Magnoliopsida > Fabales > Fabaceae > Arachis > Arachis stenosperma. The sequence goes on along the minus strand of NC_080380.1, from coordinate 145,627,575 downwards.
CACCGTTGAAAATACATAAGTGAAAGGTTCAGGCATGGCCGAATGGCCAGCCCCCCAAAACGTGATCACAGGATTCAAATTACAATCCAGGATCTGGTCAAAGACCCTTAATACATTAGTAAAAAGTCTTATTTATACTAAACTAGCTACTAGGGTTTACATGAGTAAGTAATTGATGCATAAATCCACTTCCGGGGCCCACTTGGTGTATGCTTGGGCTGAGCTTGATCTATCCACGAGCTGAGGCTTCTCTTGGAGTTGAACTCCAAGTTATAACGTGTTTTGGGTGTTCAACTCCGGATCATGACGTGTTTCTAGCGTTTAACTCCAGACAGCAGCATATACTTGGCGTTCAACGCCAAGTTACGTCGTCAATTTCCGAATAAAGTATGAACTATTATATATTGTTGGAAAGCTCTGGATGTCTACTTTCCAACGCCGTTGAGAGAGCACCATTTGGAGTTCTGTAGCTCCAGAAAATCTATTTTGAATGTAGGGAGGTCAGATTCCAACAGCATCAGCAGTCCTTTTGTCAGCCTTTTTCAGAGTTTTGCTCAAGTCCCTCAATTTCAGCCAGAAATTACCTGAAATCACAGAAAAACACACAAACTCATAGTAAAGTCCAGAAATGTGAATTTAACATAAAACTAATGAAAACATCCCTAAAAGTAGCTTGAACTTACTAAAAACTACCTAAAAATAATGCCAAAAAGCGTATAAATTATCCGCTCATCACAACACCAAACTTAAATTGTTGCTTGTCCCCAAGCAACTGAAAATCAAATAGGATAAAAAGAAGAGAATATACTATAAATTCCAAAATATCAATGAATATTAATTCTAATTAGATGAGCGGGACTTGTAGCTTTTTGCTTCTGAACAGTCTTGGCATCTCACTTTTTCCTTTGAAGTTCAAAGTGATTGGCGTCTCTGGGAACTCAGAGTTCAGATAGTGTTATTGATTTTCCTAGTTAAGCATGTTGATTCTTGAACACAGCTTCTTATGAGTCTTGGCCGTGGCCCTAAGCATTTTGTTTTCCAGTATTACCACCGGATACATAAATGCCACAGACACATAACTGGGTGAACCTTTTCAGATTGTGACCCAGCTTTGCTAGAGTCCCCAGTTAGTGGTGTCCAGAGCTCTTAAGCACACTCTTTTTGCTTTGGATCATGACTTTAACCACTTAGTCTCAAGCTTTTCACTTGGACCTTCATGACACAAGCACATGGTTAGGGACAGCTTGATTTAGCCGCTTAGGCTTGGATTTAATTTCCTTGGGCCCTCCTATCCATTGATGCTCAAAGCCTTGGATCCTTTTTACCCTTGCCTTTTGGTTTTAAGGGCTATTGGCTTTTTCTGCTTGCTTTTTCTTTTTCTTTCTATATTTTTTTTTCGCCATTTTTTTTTCGCAAGCTTTTTACTTTTCACTGCTTTTTCTTGCTTCAAGAATCAATTTCATGATTTTTCAGATCATCAATAACATTTCTCTTATTCATCATTCTTTCAAGATCCAACAATTTTAACATTCATAAACAACAAGATCAAAAGACATATGCACTGTTCAATCATTCATTCAGAAAACAAAAAGTGTTGTCACCACATCAATATAATTAAATTAAATTCAAGGATAATTTCGAAATTCATGTACTTCTTGTTCTTTTGAATTAAAACATTTTTCATTTAAGAGAGGTGAAGGATTAATGGATTTTATTCATAGCTTTAAGACATGGTTACTACATACTAATGATCATGAAGTAGAGACACAAAACATAGATAAACACAACATAAAAACCGAAAAGCAGAAAGAAATAAGAACAAGGAATGAATCCACCTTTAGTGGCGTCTTCTTCTTAAAGGACCAACAATGTTCTTTAGCTCTTCTATGTCCCTTCCTTGCCTTTGTTGCTCCTCCCTCATTGCTCTTTGGTCTTCTCTTATTTCTTGGAGAATGATGGAGTGCTCATGATGTTCCACCCTTAATTGTTCAACATTGTGGCTCAAATCTTCTAAGGAGGTGTTGAGTTGTTCCCAATAGTTGTTGGGAGGAAAGTGCATCCCTTGAGGCATCTCAGGAATTTCTTGATGATGAGCTTCCTCATGCATCTCTTGAGAACCGTGAAGGGTCTCTCTTGCTTGCTCCATCCTCTTCTTGGTGATGGGCTTATCCTCTTCAATGGAGATGTCTCCTTCTATGATAACTCCAGCTGAGTAACATAGATGGCAAATAAGGTGAGGAAAAGCTAGCCGTGCCATGGTGGAGGGCTTGTCGGCTATTTTGTAGATTTCATTGGAGATGACCTCATGAACTTCTACTTCCTCTCCAATCATGATGCTATGAATCATGATGGCCCGATCCACAGTAACTTCAGATCGGTTGCTAGTGGGAATGATGGAGCGTTGAATGAACTCCAACCATCCTCTAGCCACAGGCTTGAGGTCCAGTCTTCTTAGTTGGACTGGCTTGCCTTTGGAGTCTCTCTTCCATTGAGCTCCTTCCACACATATGTCCATAAGGACTTGGTCCAACCTTTGATTAAAGTTGACCCTTCTAGTGTAGGGGCGTTCATCTCCTTGCATCATGGGCAAAAGGAAAGCCAACCTCACATTTTCCGGACTAAAATCTAAGTATTTTCCTCGAACCATTGTGAGATAATTCTTTGGACTCGGGTTCATACTTTGATCATGGTTCCTAGTGATCCATGTATTGGCATAGAACTCTTGGACCATTAAGATTCCGACTTGTTGCATGGGGTTGGTTAGGACTTCCCAACCTCTTCTTCGGATTTCATGTCGGATCTCCGGATACTCATTTTTCTTGAGCTTGAAAGGGACCTCAGGGATCACCTTCTTCTTTGCCACAACATCATAGAAGTGGTCTTGATGGCTCTTGGAGATGAATCTTTCCATCTCCCATGACTCGGAGGTGGAAGCTTTTGTCTTCCCTTTTCCTTTTCTAGAGGATTCTCCGGCCTTAGGTGCCATTGATGGTAATGGAAAAACAAAAAAGCTTATGCTTTTACCACACCAAACTTAGAATATTGCTCGCCCTCGAGCAATAGAAGAAAGAAGAGAAGAAGAAGAAGAAGAAAAGATGGTAGAGTGGGAGAGAGGTAGGTTCGGCTAAGGGGAAGAAGAGGGGGTTGTGTTGAGTGAAAATGAAGTGGAATGGAAGGGTATATATAGGGAGAGGGGGGAGTGAATGTTCGGCCATTTAGGGTGGGAATGGGTGGGAAAATGTTTTTGAATTTTTGAAGGTAGGTGGGGTTTATGGGGAAGAGTGGATGGATGTGAGTGGTGAAGGAGGTGATTAGGAAGAGGAATTGAGGTGATTGGTGAAGAGTGTTGGGAAGTGTGACATGGGGAATACAAATCACAAAAATAGGATTAGGAGGTAAGGTGGGAATATAGTAGGTGGGGATCCTGTGGGGTCCACAGATCCTGAGGTGATCCTGTGGGGTCCACAAATCCTGAGGTGTCAAGGAATTCCATCCCTGCACCAAATAGGCATGTAAAATACCTTTGCACACCATTCTGGCATTTAAACGCCGTGTGGTGCACATTCTGGGCGTTCAGCGCCCATGTAAAGCATGTTTCTGGCGTTGAACGCCAGTTTCATGCTTGTTACTGGCGTTCAGCGCCAGCTTTTCTTCTCTAGGCACATTCCTGGCGTTCAGCGCCAGAATGTTGCTTGTTTCTGGTGTTCAGCGCCAGAATATTACTCTGTTCTGGTGTTGAACGCCGGCCAGATGCATCTTACTGGCGTTGAACGCCAGCCTGTGCTTCCTCCAGGGTGTGATTTTTTTCTTCTGCTGTTTTTGATTCTGTTTTTAATTTTTATATTTTTTTCGTGACTCCACATGATCATGTACATAATAAAACACAAAATAACAATATAATAAAATAAAATAAGAATTAGATAAATAAAATTGGGTTGCCTCCCAACAAGCGCTTCTTTAATGTCAATAGCTTGACAGTGGCTCTCATGGAGCCACAAAGGTGATCAGGTCAATGTTGTATAGTGCCAACACCAAACTTAGAGTTTGGATATGGGGTCTTAACACCAAACTTAGAGTTTAGTTGTGGCCTCCCAACACCAAACTTAGAGTTTGACTGTGGGGGCTCTTCTTGACTCTGAACTGAGAGAAGCTTTTCATGCTTACTCTCTTTTGTCACAGAGGGATGGCCATGTGCTTTAAACACAAGGTAGTCCCCATTCAATTGAAGGACTAATTCACCTCTGTTGACATCTATCACAGCTCCTGCTGTGGCTAGGAAAGGTCTTCCAAGGATGATGCATTCATCCTCTTCCTTCCTAGTGTCTAAGATTATGAAATCAGCAGGGATGTAAAGGCCTTCAACCTTTACTAACACGTCCTCCACTATTCCATAAGCTTGTCTCAATGATTTGTCTGCCAGTTGTAATAAGAACAAGGCAGGTTGTACCTCAATGATCCCCAGCTTCTCCATTACAGAGAGTGGCATAAGATTTATCCCTGACCCTAGATCACACAGAGCTTTTGCAAAGGTCATGGTGCCTATGGTACAAGGTATCAAAAACTTGCCAGGATCTTGTTTCTTTTGAGGTAGAATTTGCTGAATCCAGGTATCCAGTTCACTAATGAGCAAGGGAGGTTCACTTTCCCAAGTCTCATTACCAAACAACTTGGCATTCAGCTTCATGATAGCTCCTAAATATTGAGCAACTTGCTCTCCAGTCACATCTTCATCCTCTTCAGAGGAAGAATAGTCTTCAGAGCTCATGAATGGCAGAAGGAGATTTAATGGAATCTCTATGGTCTCTATATGAGCCTCAGATTCCTTTGGATCCTTAATAGGAAACTCCTTCTTGCTTGAGGGACGTCCCAGGAGGTCTTCCTCACTAGGATTTTCGTCCTCCTCCTCCCTTGTGCATTCGGCCATATTGATTATATCAATGGCCTTGCACTCTCCTTTTGGATTCTCTTCTGTATTGCTTGGGAGAATATTGGGAGGAGTTTCAATGACTTTCTTACTCAGCTGGCCCACTTGTGCCTCCAGATTTCTAATGGAGGATCTTGTTTCACTCATGAAACTGAAAGTGGCCTTTGACAGATCAGAGATTAGATTGGCTAAATTAGAAGTGTTTTGTTCAGAATTCTCTGTCTGTTGCTGAGAAGATGATGGGAAAGGCTTGCTATTGCTCAGCCTATTGCGTCCACCATTGTTAAAGCCTTGTTGAGGCTTTTGTTGATCCTTCCATGAGAAATTTGGATGATTTCTCCATGATGAATTATAGGTGTTTCCATAAGGTTCGCCCATATAATTAACCTCTGCTATTGCAGGGTTCTCAGGATCATAAGCTTCTTCAGAAGCTGCTTCTTTAGTACGGTTGGATGCATGTTGCCATCCATTCAGATTTTGAGAGATCATGTTGACCTGTTGAGTCAACACTTTGTTCTGAGCTAATATGGCATTCAGAGCATCAATTTCAAGAACTCCTTTCTTCTGAGGTATCCCATTATTCACGGAATTCCTCTCAGAAGTGTACATGAATTGGTTGTTTGCAACCATGTCAATGAGTTCTTGAGCCTCTTCAGGCATTTTCTTTAGGTGAATAGATCCACCTGCAGAATGGTCCAATGACATTTTCGAAAATTCAGATAGACCATAATAGAATATATCTAATATGGTCCATTCTGAAAACATGTCAGATGGACATCTTTTGGTTAGCTGCTTGTATCTTTCCCAAGCTTCATAGAGGGATTCACCATCTTTTTGTTTGAAGGTTTGAACATCCACTCTCAGCTTGCTCAGCTTTTGAGGAGGAAAAAATTTATCCAAGAAGGCAGTGACCAGCTTATCCCAGGAGTCCAGGCTATCCTTGGGTTGTGAATCCAACCATATTCTAGCTCTGTCTCTTACAGCAAAAGGGAAAAGCATGAGTCTGTAGACTTCAGGATCAACTCCATTCGTCTTTACAGTCTCACAGATCTGCAAGAATTCAGTTAAAAACTGATAAGGATCTTCAGATGGAAGTCCATAAAACTTGTAGTTTTGTTGCATTAAGGCAACTAGCTGAGGTTTCAGCTCAAAGTTGTTGGCTCCAATGGCAGGAATGGAGATGCTTCTTCCATCAAATTTGGACGTTGGCTTTGTGAAGTCACCAAGCATTCTCCTTGCATTATTATTATTTTCGGCTGCCATCTCCTTCTCTTGTTCAAAAATTTCTGAAAGGTTGTTTCTGGATTGTTGTAATTTAGTTTCTCTTAGTTTCCTTTTCAGAGTCCTTTCAGGTTCAGGATCAATTTCAACAAGAGTGCCTTTTTCCTTGTTCCTGCTCATATGAAAGAGAAGAAAACAAAAAAAGAAAGAGGAATCCTCTATGTCAGAGTATAGAGATTCCTTTATGTTAGTAGAAGAAGAAAGGGTGAAGAATCCAAACACAAGGGATATATTATGTACGGATTTTTAGATGAAGAGAGGTGAAGAGAAGTGTTAGTAATTAAATAATTAAATAGAAGAAGAGAAGAGGAAGAGAATTCGAAAATAATTTTAAAAAAAAGGTTAGTGATTTTCGAAAATTAGAGATAAAATGTAATTAAAATTAAAACATAAAACAATTAGTTAATTAAAAAGATTTTTTTTTTGAAAAAGGGATGAGATATTTTCGAAAATTAGAGAGGAAAAAGTAGTTAGGTGGTTTTGAAAAAGATAAGAAACAAACAAAAAGTCAAAGAGTTAGTTGAAAAAGATATTAAAATCAAATTTGAAAAGATAAGAAGATAAGAAGTTTAGATAAGATATTTTGAAATCAAATTTTGAAAAAGATAAAATTTTTGAAAAAGATAAGATAAAAGATAAAAAGATAAGATAAAAATTTTAAGAAAAAGATATTTTGAAAAAGATTTAATTTTTAAAATGACTTAACTAACAAGAAACTACAAGATAAGATTCTAGAATTTAAAGATTGAACCTTTCTTAACAAGAAAGTAACAAACTTCAAATTTTTGAATCAATCACATTAATTGTTAGCATATTTTCGAAAATATGATATAAAAGATAAGAAAAGATTTTGAAAAATAATTTGAAAAATATTTTTGAAATTTTCGAAAATGATAAAAAAAATGAAAAAGATATGATTTTTGAAAAAGATTTTAAAAAGATAAGATTTTTAAAATTTGAAAATTTGACTTGACTTGTAAGAAACAACTAATTTTAAAAAATTTTGACCAAGTCAACCCAAAATTTCAAAAATTTGGAGGGAAATAAGGAAAAGATATTTTTTTGATTTTTGAATTTTTAATTATGAGAGAGAAAAACAACAAAAATACTCAATGCATGAAATTTTTAGATCAAAACAATGAATGCATGCAAGAATGCTATGAATGTCAAGATGAACACCAAGAACACTTTGAAGATCATGATGAACATCAAGAACATAATTTTGAAAAATTTTTTATGCAAAGAAAATATGCAAGACACCAAACTTAAAAATTGACTCAAGACTCAAACAAGAAACTCAAAATATTTTTAGTTTTTATGATTTTCTAATTTTTTTGTATTTTTATTAATTTTTTTTTGAAAAATATTTTTGGAAAAACGAAAAAGAAAAGAAAAATTTTGAAAAAGTTTTTGAAAAAAAAATTACCTAATCTAAGCAACAAGATGAATCGTCAGTTGTCCAAACTCGAACAATCCCCGGCAACGGCGCCAAAAACTTGGTGGACGAAATTGTGATTCATTTGTTATTGCATTTTGTAAAATTCATTGCTTTCTCTTTCCCTGGTAATGGCGCCAAAAACATGATGCTAATACCATGGTTCACAACTCCGTTCAACTTAACCAGTAAGTGTACTGGGTCATCCAAGTAATACCTTACGTGAGTAAGGGTCGATCCCACAGAGATTGTTGGTATGAAGCAAGCTATGGTCACCTTGTAAATCTCAGTTAGGCGGATTAAATGGTTATAGGTTTCGAAAATTAATAATGAGTCTACTAAGTAAAATAGGATAGAAATACTTATGTAAATCAATAGTGGGAATTTCAGATAGGCGTATGGAGATGCTGTGCTCCTCTTGAATCTCTACTTTCTTATTACATTCATCGAATCCTTCTTACTCCTTTCCATGGCAAGCTGTATGTAGGGCATCACCGTTGTCAATGGCTACATCCCATCCTCTCAGTGAAAACGTTCCTATGCTCTGTCACAGGACGGCTAATCATCTGTCGGTTCTCAATCAGGTTGGAATAGAATCCCTTGATTCTTTTGCGCTTGTCATCACGCCCAGCCTTCAGGAGTTTGAAGCTCGTCACAGTCATTCAATCCCAGAATCCTACTCGGAATACCATAGACAAGGTTTAGACTTTCCGGATCCTCATGAATGCCGCCATCTATCTAGCTTATACCACGAAGATTCTGTTGGGGAATCTAAGAGACATGCGTCCGGCCTAGAGTAGAACGGAAGTGGTTGTCAGTCACGCGCGTTCATAGGTGAGAATGATGATGAGTGTCACGGATCATCACATTCATCAAAATGTTGTGCAACGTATATCTTGGAATAAGAATAAAAGAGAATTGAATAGAAAGTAATAGTAATTGTATTGAAACTTGAGGTACAGCAGAGCTCCACACCCTTAATCTATGGTGTGCAGAAACTCCACTGTTGAAAATACATAAGTGAAAGGTTCAGGCATGGCTGAATGGCCAGCCCCCAAAACGTGATCACAGGATTCTAATTACAATCCAGGATCTGGTCAAAGACCCTTAATACATTAGTAAAAAGTCTTATTTATACTAAACTAGCTACTAGGGTTTACATGAGTAAGTAATTGATGCATAAATCCACTTCCGGGGCCCACTTGGTGTATGCTTCGGCTGAGCTTGATCTATCCACGAGCTGAGGCTTCTCTTGGAGTTGAACTCCAAGTTATAACGTGTTTTGGGCGTTCAACTCCGGATCATGACGTGTTTCTGGCGTTTAACTCCAGACAGCAGCATGTACTTGGCGTTCAACGCCAAGTTACGTCGTCAATTTCCGAATAAAGTATAGACTATTATATATTACTGGAAAGCTCTGGATGTCTACTTTCCAACGCCGTTAAGAGCGCGCCATTTGAAGTTCTGTAGCTCCAGAAAATTCATTTTGAGTGCAGGGAGGTCAGATTCCAACAGCATCAGCAGTCCTTTTGTCAGCCTTTTTCAGAGTTTTGCTCAAGTCCCTCAATTTCAGCCAGAAATTACCTGAAATCACAGAAAAACACACAAACTCATAGTAAAGTCCAGAAATGTGAATTTAACATAAAAACTAATGAAAACATCCCTAAAAGTAGCTTGAACTTACTAAAAACTACCTAAAAACAATGCCAAAAAGCATATAAATTATCCGCTCATCACATACCATATGCAATAAATCCTCAGTGAGATCCATTTTAATCCCTTTATCTACTTTTGCTACGTCAGATTCATCACATTCACTTTCACCCTCTACCTCACAGCTAGAATCAGATCCATCTTCCCCGCGTCACTACGCTTGGACCAAACCATTCCATTAGCAAGCCAATAAACAAAAATCACACAAATTGAGCTTATAATTTTCTAACTATGTTAACTTTAAAAAAAAAACAAAAATCTCACTTGAAATGACGGAGACATTTGGCGCGCTTGCGGTGAGAGGAACCGGAGCTGCTGCTACCTTCTCCGGTTGGGTGTCGGCGAGCGTAGGGTACGGGTTTCACGGCATCATCACTCGACATAGGCAGTGGTTCTTGGAATTGTCATTTGGGACAAAACAACTTCGTGGGTGATACCTGAAATAAAATTAAAAAAAAAAACTCAGAGGAAGTAGGCTACAGAGAGAGGGAACACACCGGCCAGATGTCACACTCACCGCCTCAGAGTGAGAACACCCTTTCTGTCGAGCCCTCCTCGACCCTGTTATAGTCCATCTCGCCTCTTTGACTCCTCATCGCCCTCTTGCTATGATCATTCCGCCTCTGCTACGTTTGGGAGGGAGAGTCACCGCCTCAGAAGGAGAAGTCTCTAGCCGTCCTCCGCCCCCATTATAGTCCATCTCGCCTGTGAGTCTTCATCACACTCTTCCTCTGCTCATCGAGGTCACAGCACCCAGAGAAATTATCCAGACCAGAAGGAGGGAATAACCAATCCAGGAGAGAACGACGGGAATTAGGGGATTAGGGTTTTCAAGAGAGATAGAGAGGAGAGGGACAACGTCAAACGAAAGATAGAGAATAGAGAAAGAAAACGAAGGCGAGAACGAAATGCTTTTGAGTTACTCCGTTTTCAATTTTTTATTGCAAATTAATGTAAGGGTGACGCGTGGCTTCAAGATCCACGGTCATTACACAAGTTATAGATATATATCTACTTAATATACTAAAATTGGGTTTTTCCCCAACTAATGAAGGTGAGGTGTCGATCTCTTGTGACTCCGTTTTTCCTCCAAAATGAACTTTCCTATTTTCTATTTTAAATTATTTTATAAAACATATCTTTATTATAATAATATTATAATTAATATTTAATGAATAATACATAATTATACTAATTTAGAAACATATCTTTATTATAATTATATCAAATCAATATTTAATGCATTATTAAACTACTTATCAATTATCAATTAAAAATACTTTTAATCATTTAAATAATAATAATAGTAATAATAATAATATATGATAATGATAATTACCCGTGATATCATTTATTGAAAAAAATATAACGTAAAAATATCATTTATTATATATAATTCATAAAAAAATATATTTCACTTTTATTATTATTAGAAGATAACTTATTTATATTTTGATTAATTTCATTTATTATTATTATTATTATATTTAATTTACAGACAGATAAATTAATAACCATATTATTATTTATCAATATATTAATATTGATAATGATTACATACAAATTATTTAATATTTAATATTTCTATATTATTTATTTTTTATATATTTTGATATATTTATAAATATTTTTTAGGTTTAATTATTTTGTTGGTCCCTATAGTTTCGTGAAATTTTCAATTAGATCCCTATATTTTTTTTTTAATTGAGTCCCTATACTAAATTTTTTTTTCAATTAAGTCCTTCTTAGTAGTAATTGGCTTAATTTTATAGGGACCCAACTAAAAAAAAAAAGAATTGGTATAGGGACCTAAATAAAAGGAAAAAAAAAAGTGTAGCGACCCAATTAAAAAAAATTTTGGTGCAAGAACTCAATTAAAAGGAAAAAAAAGTATAGGGACCTAATTGAAAGTTTCGCGAAACTATAGGGACCAATAGAGTAATTAAACCTATTTTTTATTATTTTTATATGCTATATGTTTACCTCCACTATTTAAAATGTCTGGATCCGTCACTACTTTTGAGCGTAATTCATTGAATACATTTTATTACAGTAAATTAATTATATCAACTAATTTATTTGATTAGATATTTAAATATCACACGATTTATTATAATTCATATCAATCAAATAATTGTAATTTATTATATCAATTATTTTAATTCATTAATTTATAAGGTACATAATGGCATAGATGATTTGTTACTTATAATGATTAAATACAATAAATACAGATTAATTTAGTTAAAAAAATCATTGCCTCATATGTTTTCCTATTTATTTTTTTAATTTATTAAATTCAATCAATTATAATAAATTAATTATATCAACTAATTAATTTAATCAATTATTTTCTAATTTATTTTTTGAATTCAGTAAATCAAATAAAATCAATTATACTAATTATTTGTATCAATTAACTGCTTTGATTAATTCTTAAAAATATTTTTATTTAATTTATTTTATTTATTTAAATACATGAATTATAACTGATTAGTTATTTAATTTTATTATGATAAATATCAAATTCTATTTCGAATATAAAAATATAAAATTTTATTCTTTCCATTTTTATTTTACCACTATAAAAGACCATATATGCTAGAAGAAAATATTATTCATTTACCAATTACTCTTTCATTAGGTAGCTTTTACAACAATTCCTTTTCTTCCTATAAGGCGTCGTCGCAAGAAGTCAACTATGGTGGACACAAACCACGACACACTCTTCAACTCCCGTGCTCATCATTCAGAGTAATATATGATATGTTATCCATGAAGCATTTATAAACCATGGTGTTATCATGTATGCATAAATAAAAAAAATTCGTAATTAAGCTTAAGTCATTTACCTGTTTGTGTAGTATATTATAGTGTGAAATTACTTTCAATTTGTGTTGTGCAATGATATTATGGTTTAATTTAAGCTTTTGTTTTAGAACTGTGTTATGATTTTATCTCATCATTTTCTCTTAGATATCAAGTTGATGTATTTTTATTTATTATTATTGAAACGGATGTGATATAAAATTTGTAAAAAAAAAATAAAACTCTCACACTTAATTTATTTTATTGTAGTCTTTTATCTCTTCTATTTATTTTTATTTTCTTTTTATTCATTTTATTTTTTTTAAATATCATATAATTTATTATAATTTATACCAATTAATTAATTATAATTCATTATATCAGTTAGTTTAATTCATTAATTTATAATATGCATGATAAAATAGATTATTTGTTACTTATACGTTTATTCTTCTAAAATCTAAATCTAAATAATTATATTTTTAGTTTTAGTTATGAATAAAATATTATTAATAATAAATGATAATTAACCACTTATACTTTTAATCAAAGTGTTTGGATGCTTTTTATATTTATTAATATTAATTGTTGATTATTTTTCGTCAATAAATTGTATTATAATTTTATGTTAGTTCATAATTGATTAATGGTTAATATTCATGAAACTATGTTATTCTAAATTTTATATTTTACAAATATTTTATTTAAATATATTTTAAACATAAAAATGTATTATTTTTAATAATATCATACTTTTATTTTTTTAATTATTCTAAATGAATATTTTATCAAATACTAATTAAAGTCATCCTTTCATTTGCTTTTACTAATTTATTATGTAACTATTATATAAAATTAAAATCGTATTAATGAATTTAATATTAAAATTAATTTGACTTTTTATTTAGAGTGTTTTTCGATTTTTTAGTCTAATCAACCAAAACTATTCAATTATAAATAGTCACTTCTATCTTATTTTATATTATTAACTAATTAAAATTACTAAAATTTAATAATACAATTCTGCTTTATATTTTTATATTTAGTTCAATCCATCTAAACTATAGAATTATCATTTTAATTTTTATATTTTATAATGTAATACTACATACATTAATAGTAAAATAACATAGTAAATTTTCATGTTTTAATATTAAATATAAAATTAATACGTACAAAAAATTTTAAGCTTTTAAATCAATACGAATTATTGTAAATAATATTTATTTATGGCATAAACAAAGAAATACAGAATCTTAAATTTAGCATATAAAAATTTAGGAACATGTTATATGTACAAATGTAATTGCATAGTATTATTTTTTTAATGGTGTAGACCAACAACTCTAATTTTATTTCACGGTCAAATTTAACAAAAAAAGTCATAATTTTAAAGATAGTCAGAAAAAAATAACAAAATTAATAAAAAAATAGTTATATTATATTATTCTATTAATTTATTTAATATATTAAATTATTTTTATTTATATCAAGATTAATTTTAAATATTTTAAAATAAAAAGTATAATTAATTATAATTTGCATCTTAAATTATGTTGAGTACATGATATTCTATTGTGCTGCTAAAAGTAAAAATGGGATAACAAATATAATTTTATCTCTTAATTCAGTATATTTATTTATATTTTATACTTTTTTTACGATTAATTTTGTACAGTGTTGTTATATTAAATAAAATACCTGTTATAATAACAAAAAATAAAATAAAATTTCAATCAATAATTTTATATTCTTTACTTTTTTTTTTAATTTTATTTTGGATTTTAATTTATTACTAAAAGGTAGTAAAATTCTATTGATACTGAAATAAAGTTACAAAAAGGTCCATAGGGTAGAATAAGTAAAATAATGTGATACCCACATTACAACATCCAAATGAAACAACCTAAGATCAAAAATGTTTATCTTTCTCTTTCTCGCCGTCTATTATATTATCGATTCTATTATATAAAAATTGATTTTTTACATTTAATGATAGAGTCAACGCAGCATTCTTAATTTATTTTGTTTAACTCATTAAATACAATTCATTATGATGCATTAATTATATCAACTAATTGATTTGATTAGATATTTAAGTATCACATAATTTAAAATTATGTATATTAATTTTGATTTTTATGATATATAAATTTAAGGAATAAATTAAAATAATATAACTTATTACTTATTTAATTTGAATACAACAAATACAAAATTAATTTAGTTAAAAGTTTATTATTTTCTAATCTTTTATACATAAAAATGACAAAATAAAATTGTAAAAATAATCTTTTTATCATTTTTGCTATTTTTATTTTATTTTTTTCTTTTTTTATGTGTAATTTTATTTTACATTAACTTTGTGTATTTAATAACAAAATATACTCATATTAATTCTATCATATAATAATATATTTTTCTTCTATGTTAATCAAAGAATTTCAATAGTTATCAACTACATCTAATAGAATGACTGAAAAGTGAGAACTACGACAAGTTAAACCCAGATTTAAAATATTGAAACGAAGGAAAGAAAACAGTGGATATATGATTAGAGAAAAATATATAATAACGAGAAATATACTAAAACTAAATTTTTCCTCCAACTAATAAAAGTGAGGTGTCAATTTCTCATGAATTCATTTTTTCTCTAAAATGAAATCACTATTTTCTCTTCTAAATTTATTTTAGAAAAATATCTTTATTATAATTATATTACAATTAACATTTAACGAATAATGCATGATTATACTAATTTAAGAAAATATCTTTATTATAATTATATAAAATCAATATTTAATATATTATCAACTAATAAAAGTGAAGTGTCAATTTTTCATGAATTCATTTTTCCTCCAAAATGAAAGCACTATTCTCTCTTCTAAATTTATTTTAAAAAATATCTTTATTATAATTATATTACAATATTACAATTATATTACAAGTAGTATTTAATGAATAATGCATAATTATAGTAATTTAGAAAAATAAAATAAAGTCCAGTAATTTATCTTTCGACTGCACACGTATGTAGAATAACTTTTAAGAAGGAGTCACATATAGTAAATACGGTCGATGATTGTAAAATTATATACTAACATTGATATAATATTATTTCAGGTATATATTTTGCAAGTATTAAAGAAAAGTGTTGAGTTATTTTTTAGTGGGTTTAAATTATTTATTGTTTATTAGAGAATTTTGTGCATTAGAATTTTCTAATAATTTATTATTTATTTTGAGCTGATTTTGATATGTTCATACTTGACAGTAAAATAACATATAAAAAATTGTTGGTGGGTCTAAGTATTACTAGGTTGTTTATGGTCACATTGAGTATATATGTTTGATTTATTGAAAAAAATAAATTATTAAAACTAATTAATAACTATTTTAGAGTTAATACATTTAATACTAGATTAAGAAAAAATAAACAATACATAATATGTTACATTTTTATTAATCAAATTATTATAATTTAAATTAATCTTAATAAAAGAATTTAAAATTATAATTTCAATCTTATCACGTGTATGACACGGGCTATTAATAATCGCTAAATAGTCCTTTTTTAAATTTAATTACAAATTAACCCCATATATTTTATTTAATTATAAAAACTATTTTTTATTTTATAAATAATTATTTTATCATAAATCTATTATGTTTATTAACAATCAAAAACAAAAACAATAACGATCCTAATAAATTTTTTTGTCATTCCAATCGATTAAAAAATTATATTTGATCTGTGACGTTCGTGATGAACCATAAAATCGTGTTTGATTGAAAACCAATCGATTGGACTATTAAACCAATCGATTGAATTATAACTCAATCTATTGGATTACAGTTTACCACTAAATAATCGATTGAAAATTACAAGGAAGCACGATTTTCGCATAAATCAATTGATTGGTCATATTAACCAATGGATTGAACAATGACTAAAAATGTGTGTTTCTTACAATTCAATCGATTGTTTAGAATTTCCAATCGATTGAATGCTTCAAAACAACTTGAGGTCTCGCAATTCAATCGATTGCTTTTGTTACTCAATCGATTGAATTCACCAAAATAATATAGATTTGCCTAATTCAATCGATTGAAGTGTGATACCCAATCGATTGAAGTGTGTACTACGCCTATTTCAATCTTGTTATCGTTTTTAGAAATTATCTTGTTATTCATCTATCTTATCTTTAAAATTCTATCTTCAATTTTTGCAGTTTTATTTTGATTTAGATACTCTAATCTTATCTTTTTGTTAATATTAACATTATAAATTGGTGAATAATCCATCACCAATTATTCAATCTCATCATTAAAATCGTGTATCATTTATTTTATTATAAAAAATTTCATTATTTTTCTTTAGAACATCCATCTATTTAATATCCAATTTTTTTTAATTTTTTAGAGAGGCTTGGAGATGAGAGATCCATCAGGAGCCAAGCAATGGCACTCCAGCTGATCAACGACCTGTGTCACATCAGCAGGGAGGTTCTGGCCGTGGAGCCCCTTCACCGTTGAAAAGTTCAAAACGGTGACGTTTTGGCAGAATCGTAGGAATTTGGAAGGCGACTACTCTTGGTCAGATTCAGTCAGTTACTATCACTATTGTTGAAGAGCTTCTGAATTTGGAGTTCAAACGTGAGATTCAATGGAAAGGCGTAGATGGATGTTCTAAAGGAAAACAATAAAATTTTTTATAATCAAAAGAAAATAATACACAATTTTAATAGTGAGATTGAATAATTAGTGATGGATTATTTACCAATTTATAATGTTAATATTAAGAAAAAGATAAGATTAGAGTATCTAAATCAAAATAAAACTGCAAAAATTGAAGATAGAATTTTAAAGATAAGATAGATGAATAATAAGATAATTTCTAAAAACGATAACAAAATTGAAATAAGTATAGTACACACTTCAATCGATTGAATTAGGCAAATCTATATTGTTTTGGTGAATTCAATCGATTGAGTAACAAAAGCAATCGATTGAATTGTGAGACCTCAGGTTGTTTTGAAGCATTCAATCGATTGAAAATTCTAAACAATTGATTGAATTGTAAGAAACACACATTTTTAGTCATCGTTCAATCGATTGGTTAATATGACTAATCGATTGATTTATGCAAAAATCATGCTTCCTTGCAATTTTCAATCGATTGTTTAGTGATAAACTGTAATCCAATCGATTGAGTTATAATTCAATCGATTGGTTTGATAGTACAATCGATTGGTTTTCAATCAAACACGATTTTATGGTTCATCACGAACGTCACGAATCAAATATAATCTTTTAATCGATTGGAATGGCAAAAAAATTATTAGAATAAATAGAAGATCTAATTCGTTATTGTTTTTATTCTTGATTGTTAATAAACATGATAGATTTATGATAAAATAATTATTTATAAAAGAAAAAATAATTTTATAATTAAATAAAATATATGGGGTTAATTTGTAATTAAATTTAAAAAATGACTATTTAGCATTTATTAAAAAAACTTAAAAAACATATTTTGTTATGGGACCATTTAATGGTCCAAATATTCTAGGACCACCGAATCCGGTGCCTAGAGGATAGGCCTTTGGTAACTAAGGTTATAGTGGTTAAGGATGGTTAAATTTTGACTGATCAATAAACACATGACATGTGGAGAGTTGGGTGAAAATTATTTGTGTATATTATGTGGGCCTTCTTTTTAAGGAAAAAGATCTGTTAAGTGTTTTTTGAGTGGAAAATTCTAAAATTTTAATGGTTAAATTTTAGTGTAAAAATCTATTATAATGTTGGATCAATAAAAGATCATGAACTAGTAATGATGAAAGTAATCTAAAAAAAAAATTAAGAAGTAAATCTTGTAATATTTATGTGAGTTCTTACTATTAATATGTTTGTGGCACATGAATTATATGAGAGTATAAATTTATAAAGTGTTAAAATTTTATAAAAAAATATTTTTATTTTGAATAAAAATAATTATTAAACATTATTATTGATATTATCATAGTTATTATTATTTTTGTTCTTGTTATTATTGATATTATTATTATTATTAAAAGATAAATTTTTGAAAATTAGTAATTTTTAGTAGTTTTATTCATCTTTTGGTGAATATAAATACTAAATTATGTTTAACTGATAAATTTTATTAATATATGTGTTCAAACTCTGAAAATTTTGAGTGCAAATGGTAATGATTTATGTATGCAAAATTTTAATAAACATAGGTGTAAACTATATGTTTATTATGTACAAAATCTCTATAAATATGGGTATAAATTATTATTGACTAAGTGCTGACGAAAAATGATAATACTTATTAGTCATATAGCATTGTTCTTATTAACAATCTTCATAATAGTTTTATTAATAAGATTTACTTTTTTACTTTGTGAATCTACTAAAACTGGCATTCGTAAATCTTAAATTCATAATATCATACCTTCTATAATTTACTTAAATACACAAGTTGAAAATCAATCATTTCAGATTGTCTTAAAACTGAATTCACTATTAAACTTTTTTTTCTCTCAATATTTATATAAAATGTGGTCCTTGTATAAAATTTTAAAGAAACAAATATAAAATTTACAAAACCACCACAATTTGTGAAGTAAATTTGTTAGTTTTTATCAACGTTTAAGCTTTTTTAAGATATTAATTTGTTAATTTTTATTTAACTAAAAAATTTTTGTTTTTTTAATTTGTATATCCATGATTATACATATTATTTGTTAATTCCATGATATAAGTTTTAAAACTAAAGAAGAAATGGGCATTGACAACCACGAAACGTAAAAATATAAAACAAAAAGAGTCACTTGTATTTTCTAAGGATATTCATGTAAAATTACGATAAAAGATATTTTAATCATAATAGTGTATAAAATATCTTTGTATTTAGATTACTAGGGACGGATCTAGGATTTTTAATATGGAGGGGTCAAATTATAGACAAATTTTTAACTTTTTTTTAGGTTTTTTTCATTACATAAAAGCAATTTAGGAATAATATATAGTTATTGAATTGGTTTTATCCAAATATAAAAAAATCTTATAAATTATTTTTTTGTAATATCATTTTTTATATGACAATTACATAAAAGAGAGACAAAATAACATTGAAAGGTATAATATTGTTATTAAATATAAGATACGAATATCAAAATAAAATGATAGTTGGAATTAAATAAGTTAAGATAAAAAAAGAGTGAGGTAATTTTTTTTCTTTTAAGAATGTAAAATTAAACGAAAAACTAAGTATTTTTTATAAAAAAAAATAACATCTAAGATACACAATATAATTATCAGAACATAATTCTATAAGTCATTACTAATATTTTATATAATAGTATAAATGTTAAATATGTTATTATTTAAAAAACAAACAATTTTTCTTAAAAATAGACATAGAGATCAATATATAAAAACTAATTTGATAAGTACAAAAATTTGAGTGTATAATAATAAATTGATTAAGTAAAAAATATTAGAGAGCTAAATAATTGAGATATAAATCCATTACATAATAAAAAATTAATACATATAAAGCTACTAAATTACATAATATTTTTTATTTTCTTAGACATATATCTCATATGTAGACAGTTCTTTAAAATTTTTGGATGGCCGGAGTCACTACTGTCTCCTACATGTTACAATAAAAGATAAAAACAAAATAAAATTAATAAAAATTGAAATTCACATTTTGTATTTGATTGAAACTCAAATAAAATTACATATCTACAAACATATAAATTTAAACCATGAATTTTGTTTTCGAAAAAAATAATCTATATATAACCTTCTAATATAGCATTTCAGCATAAATTTTTTATATTTTAAATTTTAAAATGACAAATAATTATAATAAAAAAATTTATAAAAGTCTAACCAGATTTATACGGTGTAATTCTAAAAATATTAAGACATAGCATTAGTAAAATTATTATTTCTCTTTTAATAATAATAATAATAATATAAATAATAACAAGAACAAAAATAATAATAACTATGATAATATCAATAATACTGTTTAATAGTTATTTTTATTCAAAATAAAAATATTTTTTTATAAAATTTTAACATTTTATAAATTTATACTCTCATATAATTCATGCCACAAATATATTAATAGTAAGAATTCACATAAATATTACATGATTTAATTCTTATTTTTTTAGATTATTTTTATCATTAATAGTTCATGATCTTTTATTGATTTAACATTATAATAGATTTTCACACTAAAGCCCAATTATTAAAATTTTGGAATTATTCACTCAAAAAATACTAACAGATTTTTTTATTTAAAAAAATATCCACATGATATATACATCATTTTTGTCAATTTATTTACTCTTTTACCATGCTACTCACTACCAATAAAGCCTATCACTCTAACCAACAACTTTCATTCAACTAATGTTCTAACCAAACATGGTTACAAGGTCACTTTCCTACACACTGAGTTCAGCCACAAGAGAGCTAAAATCTCTAATGATCATGATGGTGGTTCCCAAGTGACAGGATAATAGAACAGAATAACAGAAGTTTGTTAGAGTCACTTAGCAATTAGTTAGCAACTAATTAGTGGTAGCAGGTGCAGCAAGTCACGTGTCTCAACATATGTATATAAACTCTTATCAGCTGTAACTGCTATACATAATCACATTCTCATTCTCTTATTCATTCATCTAAGCTTCATCTCTCTCTCTTTCTCTCACAACACTCTGAGTTACCGATACCATTACATGGTATCAGAGCTCTAGGGTTAAATGACAAAAACGTCTCAAGCCATGGCTATTCCACCACCAGTAAGTGGAAGCATTGTAATAAATCAACCAGCAGCAGTGGTGCACAATTTTTCAATTCCGATTTCAGTCAAGTTAGATGAGGAAAACTATTTTCCTTGGAAGGATCAAGCTGAAGCCTCCATCGAAGCTCATGAGCTTGTGGATTTCATCAATGGAGTGAATGTTCCAACACAATTTCGATCAGAAGAAGATAAAAGAAATGGCATAGTAACTGGAGAATTCAAGATCTGGAAGAGGCAAGATTCTTTCTTGAAAACCTGGCTCCTAGCCTCAATGACTCCGTCATTTGCAGCAAGAATGGTAGGATGTACAACCTCTCATCAGATCTGGCAGAGACTTCAGGGCTTTTTCGCTGCACAAATGAAAGCCAAGGTCAGGCAATTGAGAGCAAAGCTCAGCAACACAAAGAAAGAAGGTACAATGGCAAATTACTTGTTAGAAATAAGGAAAACTGTGGATGCATTAGTGTCAGTAGGAGCTCAAATTGATGAATCAGCACATGTTGAAGCCATTCTTGAAGGCCTCTCTGAAGAATATAGCTCCTTTATCACATCAATCAATACTAGAGACACGCCTCTTCAAATTGGAGCGTTAGAAGCAATGCTGATGGCACAAGAAGAATGGTTAGAGAAATTCAAGAAAGTAGAACCAATGATGGCAAATGTTGCACAGTTTCATCCGTCTCAACAGCGCAGATACAATTCTGAATCTATCTATGGTGATAGAGAAGGATATAGGAATTTTTCAAGCAATAGAGGCAGTTTCTTGCAAAGAGGACGAGGAAATGGCAGAATGAACTCTGGTCGAGCAAATCCGTGACGAGGAAGAGGAAACTATGGCAGCTATGGAAGAAATTATGATAGAATAGTCTGTCAAGTGTGCGACAAGGCAGGTCACAGTGCTCGTGATTGCTGGTATAGATACAATAATCAGAACAGTAGTGGAGGTGGAAGCACTCAGTCAACTGGCAGAACTAGTGCTAATATTGCTACGAGCAACATTCCTCTAGATCAAGCAACAGTTTATGATCCAAATTGGTACCCGAATTCTGGTGCAACACACCACATGACTCCTGACAGAAGCAACTTCTCTGAATTTACATGCTACAATGGCAATGAGCAAGTAATTGTGGGTGATGGTAATGCCTTACAAATATCTAATATTGGAAGTTCCGTCTTAAAACCATTTTCTTCAAAGCACGTTTTTACGCTAAACAAATTGCTACACGTTCCTGAACTCACGAAGAATCTTTTAAGTGTTCATCAATTCGTTTGTGATAATAATGTATGGCTTGAATTTCATCCTAACAAGTGTTTGGTGAAATGTCAGGATTCCAAGGAGACGCTCCTCCAAGGAACTGTTAAGCAGGGTCTATATAGTTTTGGCCAAACTAAAGCACAAAGCCTAAGCCCAGCTGCACTCACTGCCCATGTGCAGAAATGATCCAACTTCAAGCTGTGGCACAGGAGATTAGGTCACCCTTCTTCTCAAATTCTGTCCAAGATTCTTGATAATTGTAAAATACCCTATCAAATTCTCTCATCACTTTGTAGCTCTTGCTATATGGGGAAATCCCAACAGCTTCCTTTCCCCACTTCTTCCTCAACTTTTTCTGCGCCTTTAGAATTGTTGTACACAGACATTTGGGGTCCCTCTCCTGTCCCTTCAATAAATGGCTCACGTTATTACATTTACTTTATTGATGCCTTTTCCAAATTTACATGGATTTATATTC
Source organism: Arachis stenosperma (assembly GCF_014773155.1). Lineage (NCBI taxonomy): Eukaryota > Viridiplantae > Streptophyta > Magnoliopsida > Fabales > Fabaceae > Arachis > Arachis stenosperma. Next base: position 145,604,842 of record NC_080380.1, on the reverse strand, counting down.
TTCAAAGTAGATCACAAATTTATTCTGTCTTCCTTGCTTTTAAGAAAATGGTGGAACTCCAATTAGGTACTAGGATAAAAGCATTACAATCTGATAATGCAAAAGAATTTTTGTGTTTATCTAACTACTTGAGGTCTGAAGGAATTGTGCATAGGTTCTCTTGTCCACACATTCACCAACAGAATGGTGTAGCAGAAAGAAAGCACAAGCACATCACAACCATGGGGCTCACATTGTTGGCAGAAGCAGCAGTGCCTGTTCAGTATTGGCCTGATGCCTTCATGACTGCTGCAACCTTAATAAACCTACTACCTATGTTTAATTTCCAATCTCCAAGCTGCAAATTGTTTGGCAAAGCTCCCTCTCTTCAAATGGTGAAAGTATTTGGCTGCTTATGCTTCCCTAACACTCGTCCTTACAACAAACACAAGCTGCAATTCAGGTCTGAGCCCTGTGTCTATCTTGGCCCAGCAATTCACCACAAGGGGTTCAAATGCCTCAAAACAGATGGCAAGATTCTTATCACAAGAAATGTCACATTTCAAGAAGATCATTTTCCCTTCAAAGACCCAACTCTTGGCTTTACTCCTCGTTCATTACCTTCTCCAGAATCACCCTTATCCTCCACCCTCCCAACTATCCCTCTCATTCATTCCACCTTGCCTAGTTCAGTTCCTCCTCACCAATCTATTAACTCAGATCCCCAATCTACAGATTTGGCCTATCAAGTCAGTAATTCACATGCCAACACCACTAATTCCATCAACTCTTCAAGACCTGCAGCTGTCTCCACACTCTCTGTACCATCTAACACTCATTCCATGACTACCCGTGCCAAGAACGGCATCACCAAACCAAAACTCTTCAATTCTGAACTACACTCCTTCCCTTTACCCAAAACAGCCAAAGAAGCCATGACAATACCACATTGGCGACAAGCAATGGAAGACAAATATGCAGCATTGATGAAGAACAGTACCTGGCAGCTCACTGCTCTGCCTCCGAACAGACGTGCAATTGGTAGCAAATGGGTGTTTCGTGTTAAACAGAATCCAGATGGTTCCATCAACAAATTTAAAGCCCGACTTGTTGCTCAGGGCTTCAATCAAAGGCCAGGTATAGACTTCAAGGAGACCTTTAGCCCTGTTGTCAAGCCAGCCACTATTCGGGTTATTCTCACTCTAGCATTGCAAAATCACTGGCCCCTAACTCAACTTGATGTGAATAATGCATTCTTGAATGGAAGTCTGCAAGAAGAAGTATATATGAGACAGCCGCAAGGCTTTGAAATTGGTGGCTCGGAGGTTGTGTGCAAACTAACTAGGTCGCTTTATGGTCTAAAGCAGGCACCCAGATCATGGTTTAATACTCTAAGGGCAGCACTATACACTCTGGGATTCTCCTCTACCAAATCAGATGTCTCCCTGTTCTTCAAACACACCAGTGAAGCCATAGTGTTCCTCCTTGTGTATGTGGACGATATTATCGTCACTGGAACTTCAAAAGAGGCCATTGCCAAATTAGTGCAACAACTTCACTCCAAGTTCTCACTTCGAGATATGGGAGAATTAAAGTATTTTTTGGGCATTGAAGTCACTCGAACATCTTGTGGGGGCCTACTACTGTCCCAGACGAAGTACATTAATGATTTGCTAAAGAAGGCTAACATGGGAGACTCTAAGGCTGCTGCTACCCCTATGACTTCTAACTTGAAGTTGACATCCACAGATGGTGTGCCATTTGAGCATGTGAGTCTGTACAGATCTGTTGTTGGAAGCCTCCAATACCTCACTGTCACCAGGCCTGAAATTGCGTTCTGCGTCAACAAAGTCTGCCAATTTATGCAAACTCCGCTGGACAAGCATTGGAAGGCGGTAAAGCGTATCCTCAGGTATTTGCAAGGCACAAGGACCATGGGGCTTCATCTGCGCAAACCTACTGAGTTGATCCTTACAGGATATACTGACTCTGATTGGGCCTCAGACATTGAGGATCGCAAATCCACTGCTGGCTATTGTGTCATGTTTGGGCCGAACCCTATTTCTTGGTGCTCAAAGAAGCAGGCTGCAGTATCTCGTTCCAGCACAGAGGCTGAGTACCGTGGCATTGCCAATGTGGTAGCCGAGCTGCTCTGGATTCGAAATCTACTTGGTGAAATTCACATTCTTGTACCTACCCCCAAAGTGTATTGTGACAATGCAGGTGCTGTGTTAATGTCCGCAAATCCTGTGCTTCATTCTCGCTCAAAGCATTTTGAGATTGATCTCCATTTGGTGCGAGACCATGTAGCCAAAGGGCGAGTCCAGATTCATCATATCCCTGGAGATGCTCAAATTGCCGATGTCATGACTAAGGCAGTCAGCTCCTCACGGTTTGCAACCTTTCGATCCAAACTCAAGATTGAGCAACCTCAATCGTTGAGTTTAAGGGGGGATGACAGGATAATAGAACAGAATAACAGAAGTTTGTTAGAGTCACTTAGCAATTAGTTAGCAACTAATTAGTGGTAGCAGGTACAGCAAGTCACGTGTCTCAACATATGTATATAAACTCTTATCAGCTGTAACTGCTATACATAATCACATTCTCATTCTCTTATTCATTCATCTAAACTTCATCTCTCTCTCACACAACACTCTGAGTTACCGATACTATTACACCAAGATCACATTAAATATGTGACACTGCCAGATGGTTTGGACCATGAAGATGATAGAAGTGACAATGTTAAGGTTCTTTTTTCTATGAAAAAAACAATGCCTTCTATGCTTCCAAAGCTCTAGAAGATATCGATGCTTTGGATAGTAACAACAAGATCACTTGTATTGTTGTCACAATTAATATGGGTTGGGCCTTCGAAGTTGGTCGCAAATTGGGAATCAAATGTGCTCTTCTATTTCCAGCTTCAGCAACTACAATGTCTTCAGTTCATTGTCTCCCAAAGCTCATGGAGGAAGGAATTGTTGATTCAGACGGTATGAATAGTACTATTTATATATTAAAATTTACGTCCAGTTGCTTTTATATGAATTTAATAATTAAAAATTGTTAAGTGATAATTTAATTAAATATATTAAATTATTTAATAATTTTTAATGATCATATTTATATAAAAATAATTGCACGTAAATATTCACTATATATAATATCTATTATATATCTCTAATTTTATAACTAAAATGTGTCACATGTCATTTTTTTATTATAATTAAAATTAAATATTTTTTTCCAAAATTAAGAAATTTTCCTCTCCTTCTTACTAATTTTATTACAACCAAAATGTGTCACATGTCATTCTTTCATTGTAATCGAAATTAAATCTTTCCCTCCAAAATTAAAGAATTCTTCCTTCCTCTTTACTAATTTTACAACCAAAATGTGTCACATGTCACTCTCTCGTTGCAATTGAAATCAAATCTTTTTCTCGAAAATTAAAGAGTTCTCCCCTCATTTCTCTTCCTTTCTCTACTATTAGTCTATTTCTCATTTTCTCTCATTCGTTCAACCACTCTATTTATTTTATATATCATTATCAATATCAATGACTAATTACTAATTTGACAATCAAAATGTGCAACCTAACATGGTATTCTTTAGTTGCATTAAAATTAAATTTAAAATATTAAAATTGAAATTGAATTATACCTATATTATGTATCATATATTACTATCTAATTTAATAATCAAATGTGTCACATAACACTTCTTATTAAAATTGAGAGAAAATATATATTTTTTAAATTAATAAACTCCCTTCCTAAATTCTTTCATTTGCCTCTCTCCATTTTTTTATTTCTTTCTACTATTTTTACTATATATAATTTATGTTTTATATTAGTAATTTGACAAATCAAAATATGTCATCCGATATTTTTTTACAATTAAAATAATTTTTTTCTTCCAAAATTAACAAATTCTCACTCTCACTCTCATTCTTCATCTTTATCTTTCTCTCTCTTTTCTCTCATTCTCTATTTTTTCTATCTTTCTGTTATTTAGAAAATAAAATTAATAAAATAATATAATTCAAATAAAAAATATTATTATTATTATTATTATTAATATGTACTAGCTTTTTAGTTTTTTATTTAGTTTTAAATTTCACCATTTATCTTTCTAATATATATTTTTATTTTTTTTCTTTCAAATATTTATTACATATAATTTGGAGAGAATACTAATGTTATAATTAAAAAAATTATTTTTTTATTCAATTATTTTAAAAAATTAATTTTGAGTTAATTTTATAATTATCAGTATAATTTTTTCAGACTAATATCTAATTATATTTTTATATACATAAAGAGAAAAAATATTATTTTTAAATAACAAGTATAAAAATTAATTATTTCTATTTGTACAACAAATTTAACATCTAATTAAATATAAAATTATACACATTAAATTATTTTAAATTTTAGATAACGAATGTTAAAATTAATTATCAATAAAAAATTAGACTTTTATATAAAAATATTAAAATAAAAAATCTATTATTTGATTTTTTATTTATAGATACTTTGATCTTCTTATCCAGAAACTTTTGTCAACTTACAACTTTTGTTATAAAAGTAGTTTGATTTTATAAATCTTTTATGACATGCATAATTTATACTATCAAAACAAAGTAGACCGTAATTTTAAAAAATTTATATTCTCGTAATATTATTACGAATAAAAATATTAGTATTAACTAAAATCGACGACTAAATTTATTGGAACATTTATATTTTTAGAGCATTTAAAAGATTTTTAAAACTATATACTATATTCAATTTATTGATATGTATTTTCTTTGCAATTATATTATTGCAGGAAACATCACCAAAACACAGGAAATTCAATTTTCTCCACTGATGCCTATGATGGACGCAAAAGACTTTGCATGGGTACCATTGGAAAGAAGTGTTGGTTCAACACAAGCCTACTTGGTGATCACATTCAAAATTCATAACATTTCAACGTAAGTCATCAATATTCATACTCCAAGAAATTTGAAATCCAAATTCAATTCAATTTAATCTCTTTTGGTTTTCACCGAAAGCCAAACCCTCTTTTCGCTATCCTCTCTCATTCTCTTCGGTCACATCACACATTCAACAAGAGAAAAAGAAGGAAATAAAAAGTACAAAAGTTATGGAGTGTTGAAAAGTAAAAGCTTATTTCTAAATTTAAACAAAAAGAAAAAGCTACAACCAAAAAGCAAGTCACACTTCAATCAGAGTTTGTCAAAAAGCATCTTTCCTCAATTTGTGTTACAGGTATACACACAAACTTTTTTTGCTTACAAGTCTTATAAATTGGCACAAGTCTAACAAAATACATGCGTATTACACTCTCACATTCAAGAGTAAATACATGCACGTTATTCAACCACTTCCTGTTTTCAAAGCGCGCTACTCACCATTATGAACGATTGTTCTTCTTCTTCCTCGATGAAAACCACAACTGTCATTTTTTTTTCGCGTTTCTCCTCCTCCTCCTCTTCTTCCTTTTTCTTCTTCTCTTCCTTCTTTATGTTTCTCCTCCTTTTTCTTCACGTGTTTCATCTTCATCGTCGTGTTTCTCCTCCTCTTTCTTTTGATTTTGCAACATTAGGTATTTTTTTCTTCTTTGTTTGATTTTTTCCTCCAAAAAAGAATTATGAGAATATGAAATAAGAAGATAAAAAAGAAGAAGTAGCAGAAGATGAGGAGGAGGAAGAGGAAGAGTTCTGAATTATGCAGAACTCATCAGAATAAAAATACACCCAAATATCTTCGTTTTACACTCAAATATCTTCGTATTACACCCAAATATCTTCGTTTTTACACCCAAATTTGCTGCAGATATAGAAATGAGTTATGTTACGTGTACACTAAAATCAGTCACCAAAGTCAACAATGGCTGCAAAATACACCCAAAATATACCATGGAAGGGCTGCAAAATACACCCAAAATACACCATATTAAAACAAGCATAAACTATAGAATGTAAATACAACTATAAAAATCATCATAAAAAATAACAAAAACCAGATTCATGAATCATAACTAAACAGAAACTAAAACAATTCAACTAAAAGAATAAGACAATTCACCCTCCGTCAGATGAAAAGTCATAAACTGTAAATACACCCAAACTTTTATAAAAATACACCCAAATATTCCTGATCTACACCCGAACGTCTGATATAAAATGGACAAGATTATATTAATTCTAATAAGAACTAGTACATTAGATTCAATTCAAACAAGGAATAATTAACAACAAATTTTACAGGCAAGGTTCACGCACTGGTTCATCTGACAATCTGAAGTTAAATTATCCATTATATTCAAAAACGATTTTAGAGTTTGATGTCAAAAAATAATGAAAATCGAGAATAACGAAGAAAGAGAATAAAGAGAGAAAGCACGTAAATAAAGAAGGAGAAAGAGAAGGCAAGAAATTCGAAAAAGAAAATGGAATCCTTTCAAAAATTAAAAATCTGTTAGAGGCGCGTGAAAGATATGTGCATAACAAGCGCGTTTGAACGTAATATCAATTAGAGGACTTGTAAGACTTGTATAGCAAAATCACTTGTATGTAGAGATTAATCCTTTGTGCTATATCAAGGAACCAAGAAAAAATTCACAAAATTACAAGCATAAATCAAGCAACCATGCAAAAATCAAAGTCAAATATGGATAGCAGAAGATCTAGGGTCCAAATCAAAACTTGGAGCCAAAGCAAAGCTCTACGGTCAAGATTAAAAAAGCTTGAAGAATAAGTATGAAAGAGAATGAGTAAGTTGCATGCAACAGATTCGGACTTCTTTCTCATCACTGACGAAGCCGCTGCAACCTGCAAGCTCAGAGGAAGGAGAAGAAGACAGGATGGACCTTGAACTAGTTTCAACCTTGGAAACTTCACTCTTCTATAATAAGGGTGAACAGGCAAGGGTTGAAGGAAAGAGTGTAAGAACTAAGCACAGAGTTCGGTTCTCATAACTTCCTAAACTTGTTGAGTTCTTCTCCTTCATGGTTCTCATTTAGTAATTTTTTTTGTCAATTTTGTCTGTTTGAGTCTCATTGAAAAAAGTAAATATGGTGATATTTGTAAGAAAAAGTCAATAAGAGGTAAAAGAAAGTGAGTTAAATTTGGAGAAAAAACTTTAAGATGTCTCAGTTTTCTTTGAACATCTTTCTATTTTGTTTCATGATCTTGTGGGGATTTCTTTACAAGTTGGATTAGCACTTTGCTGTTGAAAGTTAGATTGAGGTCTAATCAAATTCAAATTGAGTTAGAATTTGGATTTGTTTCAGATAGAATTGGGTATATCATAGGAAAAGATTGGTGTATGTACCTTGTGAAAAAGATAGTAAAATTTCATCATAATTGTGATGGATAATGTAGGCTACATTGCAATGAATAGCTGAACCAAGATACTTTTGGGTGTCACTCTCTCTTCTCTGCTCTTTTACTATTTATGTAATCCAGGAAACAAAAAAAAATATCTCCTAACTAGACAGGAGACAAAAATTAAATATCTCCTAAGTTCTCTTGATTAAAAGCAAAAGTTAAACTCAACTGAAAATAAGGTCAAGATTCAACTCCTTTTTTTAGTCACTGATAACCATCAATATATAAAATAAATAATATATATTTATATATAAATATACAGTCACTTATTTTATTTAAAAAAAAATATTTTTGTTAACAATATGTATATGATACGATACAAACTAGGAAATGGTACTGATACAAACTACTAATTTGATTTCTAAAACAACACAAGCACTTGTTGGTGAATTAGCACTGACCAAATCAGAAACAAACGTTTCTTTTTTCTGACATAATATATGTCCGATCCCCATGGTGCACATGCATATGGCAGAAGATAGTGTCATCAATTTCTCAAGTGTTCATTGAAGTCCTCAACAACATGCAACCACACATATATCATAACAAGTTATTAATCTAATCACATTCCCCTTTCCCCCTCATTTTCTTTGCAAAATGGGAATCCCTCACTTTCTTGCAATACCATTTCAAGTTTCATCACACATTAATCCCCTTTTGCAACTCTCTAATGTTCTAGCAAAACATGGTTGCAAGGTCACTTTTCTTTACACTGAATTCAACCACAAAAGAGCAAAAAATTCTGCTGCTGCTCAAGATCATGATGATGAGGAATCATCAAAGATGATAAAGTTTGTGACATTTCCAGATGGTTTAGGCCCTGAAGGTGATAGAAGTGACAGCATGAAAGTGCTTCAATCTATCAAAAGAACAATGCCTTCTTTGCTTCCAAAGCTCATAGAAGATATCAATGCTTTGAATTTTGAGAACAAGATCACTTGTATTCTTGTCACATTTAATATGAGTTGGGCCTTGGAAGTTGGTCACCAATTGGGAATTAAATGTGCTGCTCTGTTTCCCTTCTCAGCTACAAGTGTGGCTTCAGTTCATTTCATCCCCAAGCTCATCGAGGATGGAATTATAGATTCAGATGGTAAGAATAACTTGCATGCATTATTAATGGATAATCTTGATCAATGTAAAAAGTTATGAATAATCTTACAAAATATCTTTACGGAAATATTTAGTAACAAAAAAATTCAGTTAAAATCATCCAAAACTTGCTTTATTTAGTATTTATTAATTGCGATGTGAAATAAGAAACATTAGCTTATAAACTAAAATGCTTAAGGGAGAATATTTGAAACAAAAAAGTTACCTAAGTTAGGTGAAGTAAAATTTAAACACTTTTTAGACTTTCTTTTTCTTCTTTTATAATTAAGTAATTTCCTTTTTTGAATTTTTTACTAAATGACTATGCTAACAAAATGATATTTACATTAACAAGAATTTGATACATCATCATCAGAATTACTCCATTACATTCTTACTATTTTTTTTTTCTTGTTCAAGTCTTTCACCTGGCATTTTTTAATTTTTTTATATCCATATTAATACATTAATTCATATATGGGATAATCATTTTAATCATCTAAACCTTCACAGCCATGTGGTGGATACTTTTATTTATATATTTGATAGTTCATTAGTACAGAGTAAAACTCCACTCTATATATTTTCCTAAATTTGTTTTGCCAATAATGCAGGAAACCCCATCAAATCACAAGAAATTCAACTTGCCCCAAATATGGCAATGATGGACTCTAAACACTTTTTATGGTGTAACTTAGGCAATGACTTCTTCAAGCACCTTGTGCAAGAAACTAAAACTATGGAGTTATTAGCAGAGTGGTGGCTTTGCAATAGTGCCTATGATCTTGAGTCAGGAGCATTCTCCATATCTCCAAAGCTCCTACCAATTGGACCATTGATGGAAAGTGACAGCAGCAACAACAACAACAACAAAAGTTCTTCATTCTGGCAAGAGGACACAACATGCTTAGAATGGTTGGATCAACAACAACCTCAATCTGTTCTATATGTTTCATTTGGTACTTTAGCAGTAATGGAATCCAACCAATTCAAAGAATTAGCACTTGCACTTGATCTCATTGACAAGCCTTTTCTTTGGGTTATAAGACCAGGTATATATATAATCAATAAATATTTCAATTTTATTCATTCATATAGATATATATAATTCTTTTCTTGGGGATTTCTTATTTTGTGAATAATTTATTCAACCAAAATATAAAATTTTCATTCTATCGGTAATAATCCTTTGATTTCCACTATATTATTTTAAAATGTACAATTTGTTAAAAAAAAAATGAAACAATTATCATAAATGCTGATAAAGATGGAACTAATACAAAAGATATATTTGTAGTACATAAAATATTAGTCACCTAATCTGTATTTGTATATATTTATATGTATTATTTTATATATTTTTAATATATATTTTATAAGAATTACTGATTTATTGGTTGATGTTTAATATATACATAACATTGTTAAATTAATATACATATTCAATATTATTGTATTTTTTATTTTTAGGAAACTCTCATACTTACCCATTGTGTATGTCATATTATATTTATTAATACATGTGTTTGTATTTATGCATCATAACAGATAATATGGATAACAAGAGAAACAACAAATACCCAGATGAATTTCATGGAAGAAAAGGTAAAATTGTTGATTGGGTATCCCAAAAAAAGATATTAAACCACTCTGCCATTGCTTGTTTCATAAGTCATTGTGGTTGGAATTCTACTATTGAAGGTGTATATAGTGGTGTTCCTTTTCTGTGCTGGCCATTTTTCATTGACCAATTTTGGAATGAATCATATATTTGTGATATTTGGAAAGTTGGGTTGGGATTGAACAAGGATGACAATGGATTCATATCAAAGGAAGAGATAAGTAAGAAGGTGTTGCAATTGCTTGGTGATGAAGGCATAAGAGAAAGATCTTTCAAATTGAAACAACTGAGTAGGAACAACCTAGCTGAAGGTGGCCAATCTACAAAGAATCTTCAAAATTTTGTCAATTGGGCAAAATAATGCATTGGAAAATAAATTATTATTTCTTTGCCTGTGTTGGGTTGAAGATTCATTTTTATCTTCAATATATATCTTGCTAGAATAAACATAAAGCTAAGATGATCATGATATTTCCCTATCTCTTTTATGAATTAAAGTTTCTTGAGTTAGAGAGACAAGTGTATACACTTAATAAAGTTTCATGAGTCGTATTATGTGGACAAAATTTAACTAACAAAAATATTATTTGTACATTAAAATCAGTTATTAATATATTTGTGTATAAATATGTATGGTTTAATTTATTTTTAATATATATTTGTATTCTAAATATATTTTATACTTGTGGCTGAATTTTAAACTCTAAATTATACACTTATTCTTTTTGAATTCAATTAAGGAGCTAATATTTTTTAACTAATATCAATTAATTTTTTAAAATTATCTTTTTATTTTAAATTTTAAAACTTAAATTCTAATTTTAAATTATAAATTCTCTAGAAATATGAAAATAAAAAATTACAAAAAATTAGTTAATAATAACTAATTAGTCCTACATTGAAAAAAATAAGAAAAAGTGAAAATTTTATAAGATGAGAGACCTATTAATTTACTCCCTTAAGGTTTTGAATTGGATGTGATGTTTTTAAGTAGGGGTGCACAGACCCAGCCCAGCCCCGAACACTTTAGGGGCTAATTTGTTGTGATTTCATTGGGTTTAGGGTCGGGTAAGGGTCTCAAAAATAGACCCGGTCATTATTTCGGGTCGGGTCCAGGCCATAGCTCGGGTCACCCGAAGTCGGCCCGGTGGCCCGGTCATCATACACAATTAATATTTTGTGTTATTAGTGATGGATCATGACTATTCTTACGTGGAATTTAAGTATTGTAAACCTTAATATTTTGTGTTATTAGTCATTATAAGACTATAAGTTAATGTTTTATGTTTAGAATGCATAAGACTTTAGATTAATGCATAATATTGTGTTATTTGTATTGATTTAAATATTTGGTATTATTAGACGATATTAGTATTGATTGTGGTTTTGCTTTAGTATTGATTGTGATTATGCTTTAATTTTAAAGAAGGGTTGGTTTTTATTATATTTTTCTAAATAAATTTTACCATGTTAAATAATGTTTGGAGTCTTGAAAATTTGGATATTTTTACATGTTAGCTTACAAGAAAGTATCAACGTAATGTAATATTAACGGCCCGATTTTTACTCGGTTTTCATTCGGTATAATTATGGTCCGAAAGTGTATTGATTTCATCGGGTCTAGAATCGGATTCGAATCTAATAAATAGATCCAATGTATATTTCAGGTCGAATTTAAATCCCATCAAATTCGGCTTCACCCGCCCCATGTGCACCCCTATTTTTAAGCTTCGAAAGTCTTTGAAACACAAGGAATGCATAGAATTGTGACACAGGAGGATAGAGAAAACTGAGTTGTAGACTTGTAGACTTGAAACTAAATAAAAGTGTACAAAGTAATATGTTTCAAGAGAATAAAATCCTATAAATCACAGCCTTTTACACTGAGCTGTGAAAGAGAGAGCTAAAGACTAAGTCAAACAGCAAGCTTAACAGAATCATAACTGCCACATATTGCTAAATTACAATATCTTGAGCTTTCTCTATCTCATTCTCCTTGAGCATAACAGAAAATAACAGAATCTTTCTTTATTGTGACTGCAAAATGAGTGAAAAATTTTTAACCTGCCGATTATTTTGTGACTGGAAAAATTTAGTAACAAAAAAATATTAGTAACAAACAATCAGAACTTGTCTCACTTAAAATTTATTAATTGTTACAATGAATAATGAATATTAAATAAGACAAGTTCTAACTATTTTTTTTATTAATATGATACATTATTATTATTTAATTTAGGAAAAAACTAATTTATTTATAGTTAAATTTTTTAAAGATAAATATGATTAATAAAATTTTTCTAAAACTAATTTAAAAAATATATTTTTTTAGAACGAATTTAAGTATTAACAATTGTTAATAGTTTTAGCAAAAGGATCGGATTAGATAACATTAAAATTTTTTAGGAACTTTAAAGGTAAATTTAAAGCAACTTAGACATAAAGGATAAAAAATGAATTTTAAATAAAATAAGAAATTATTAATTATATGATAAAAAATATATATGTAAGTATTAAACATATCTTATTAAGAATATTTATTTGTTTTAGTTTCACGCTACTTTTAAAAAAATATTAATATAATACTCCATTTTAAATTAATGGTCCCTTCTAAGTTGTGCACAGTCACAAAAACAATAATTAAGTTTTACAGAAAAAGTAAGCAATTAAAAAAGAGATAAAAATATCTTTATTTTATTTTTTCTCTTTATTAATTCTCTATTTTTAACTCTTTCTTTCTTTTCATTTAATAATAAAGAGTATAATGAATAAAAATTAATTAGTGATTTCTTGAAATTAGAAAACAAACCTTAATTTGTAAATAAAAAATAAAAACAAACATTTAATTTAAAATGAAGGGAGTAATATCCTACAATTTTGTACAAAAAGATAGACGTACGTTTTAATTAGATAATGATAATGACAATTGACAAGAACTTAATTCCTTACCTAAACCCTGACAAATGTAAAGCAAACTTTTTTAAAACAAAAGTTTTAATTAGAAAATGACAAGATAGAACACAATTCCATACCTAAAACATACATTGACAAATCTACAAATTAGCATTGATGAATTTTCTACTCATTCTTAGCTTTTATAATGAATCAAACAAGGGTGGCAATATATATCTTATCTGCAGGTATCTAATATGACTCTACTCAATCGAGGTTGTCAATTCAATTTATAGCAGGTCGAGTAAGATGCGGGTATAATTTTCATGCGAGCTAAGTCTCAATTCTACCGACCAACCCACATTTTATATGTATGTATATGTTATATACTTATAAAAATATATTTTGAATGGATGTTGAATCAATGATCTCTCACTAAATGCAAAAGATCCTTAATCACTAAAAAAATTATTAATTGATAATTTATTTTATTTTTATATAAAAGTTAATTCTATTTTAAATTATCATCAAACTATATAATAATGTTATATATTTTTTGTAACCCACGAGTAGAATCGGATATCCGCGGATTAAAAACAGGTAGAGTTAAGATTGTGTTATTTTCAACCCGCAAATAAAATAGGGTTAAATTTATATAAAAATCTCAACTCATGGGTAGAGTTAGAGTTGAATCCAAATCCTACCCTACCCTATCCTACCCTACCCATTGTCATCCCCAAAATCAAATCTATAACTTTCTTGCTTTCTTTATGAGTTTATGTCTTCCTAATTTATTTTATTTACTAAGTAATAAAAGTATATTTTCATTTATTATTACTTGATGTTTTCTTCTCTGAAATATCAGGAAACCCCAACAAAAAAAAGGAAATTAATTTTTCTGGAGACATGCCTATGATGGATCCAACACACTTTGCATGGCACACACTTGGCAAGGTCTTCTTTGGTCATCTTAAGGAAGACATACAAAAAAAATTCATAAAAACTATTTTCAACAAAACAGTTTTTCAATAATTTACAAACAGCTTATTAATTAAATCTAAAATTCTTTTTAAGAATTTTCTTGTACAGATAAAATTATATATTTTAGTATTATCATTTTCGTATTTAAGTGCTAACTCCTGAGTTTTCAGCTTCATTGTCATTGCCTTCAATGATATCCATACAAAAGAAGAGGAAGAACAACGAAGAAATTAAGAGATAATAAAATAAAATAACCAAATCGTTTGATATGTCACTGACTCACTGGCATGCAGACACCTCTCATATGTGGTCCAAGTTTCCTTACTACATGCTTGATGACATTGATTTGATGATTTCTTATTTAAATATTGCAAAAATAACCATTGTAACCACTATTATAATATCATTATATGCACACCTATAAAAGATTTTAATAAAAAAATATATATGATTGGTTTAGTTCGAACAATATGCATAGGAAACGATACAAACTAGATACAAATTTGATTTCAAAATCACACAAACACTGGTTGGTTTAACACTGACTGATTCCAAAACAAACCTTTCTCTTTCTGACATATATTTATCATATCATCCATATCCTTTACTTGATCTTATATTATATGTCCAATCCCCATCGTGCATATGGCAGAACATAGTGATCAATGTCTCAAGTATTCATATCCAAATTGAACTCCTCAACATGCAACCGCATATACATAACATAGTATATACAATTTTAATTCATTCCCAGAATATTTCTATAAGTTCTTAATTAATTTAAAAGTATTTGTTTTCTTTCCTCCCACTTTCTTTGAAAAATGGGAATCCCTCACTTTCTTGCAATACCATTTCAAGTGCTAGGACACATTAATCCCCTTACACAACTCTCTAATGTTCTAGCCAAACATTATGGTTGCAAGGTCACTTTTCTCAACTCTGAATTCAACCACAAAAGAGCAAAAATTGATGATCATGATGAGGAATCATCATCAAAGATGATAAAGTTTGCGACACTCCCTGATGGTTTGGACCATGAAGATGATAGAAGTGACCTTAGCAAGGTTCTTCACTCCATCAAAAGCACCATGCCTTCTTTGCTTCCAAAGCTCATACAAGATATCAATGCTTTGGATTTTGAGAACAAGATCACTTGTATTCTTGTGACAGTTAATATGGGTTGGGCCTTGGAAATTGGTCACCAATTGGGAATTAAATGTGCTGCTTTTTTTCCCTTCTCAGCTACTTCTTTGGCTTCAGTTCATTTCATTCCCAAGCTCATGGAGGATGGAATTATAGATTCAGATGGTAAGAATACTAATTTACATACATACATATATGTATTGGTAGTACCAAAGTTGTTTTTAGTGGATAATTTTGATTAAAATATCTTTAGCTGTGTGAAATAAGACACCTTAGCCCATATACTTGAATGTTTAAGAGAGAATATTTGAAGTCTTGCTCTACCTAGCTACCTTCAAAAAATTATCTATGGGGAAAAAAGGTTATCTAAGTTCATAAAATAGCTATTTATAACTTATATCTTTAGCTGAAGTAATAATTTCTACTAAATGAATATGCTATAAAAATAATATCTATATTATTTGTATACTAAAAATCAGTCATTAAATTTATTATTTGTATAATATATATATATATATATATATATATATATATATATATATATATATATATATATTAAAATATAAAATATAAATATATATTAAAAAAGATAAACAAGTATATATATTTATTTACAAATACAAAATAACTGATTTAATGGTTAATGTTTTATATGCAAGAATTTTTTTGAAATAATAATAATAACATGTTAATAAGAATTTCATACCATTTAAATTTATCATTGGAATTATTCCATTACATTCTTACTTTTGTTTTCTTGTTTAAGTCTCCCCCCCCCCCCTTTTTTTTTACGTTTTGTTTTTATATCCCTTTATTTATGTATTTGAGTTATTAATTAGTACTGAGTAAAACTCTATATATTTTCTTAAATTTATTTTGCCAATGCAGGAAACCCCATCAAATCACAAGAAATTCAAATTACCCCAAATATGCCAAAGATGGACCCTAAACATGTCTTATGGTGTAACTTAGGCAATGAGTTCTTCAAGCACCTTGTGCAAGAAATGAAAACTTTGGAGTTATTAGCAGAGTGGTGGCTTTGCAATAGTGCCTATGATCTTGAGCCAGGAGCATTATCCATATCACCAAGGTTCCTATCAATTGGACCATTGATGGAAAGTGACAACAATAACAACAACAAAAGTACTTCATTTTGGCAAGAAGACACAACATGCTTAGAATGGTTGGATCAACAACAACCTCAATCTGTTGTATATGTTTCATTTGGTAGCTTAGCTGTAATGGAATCCAACCAATTCAAAGACCTAGCACTTGCACTTGATCTCATTGACAAGCCTTTTCTTTGGGTTGTAAGACCAGGTAGTAATGATGATAAAAATAATGCATTTCCAAATGAATTTCATGGAAATAAAGGTAAAATTGTTAGTTGGGTGTCACAAAAGAAAATATTGCAACATGCTGCTATTTCTTGCTTCATAAGTCACTGTGGTTGGAATTCTACTATTGAAGGTGTATCTAGTGGAGTGTCCTTCTTGTGTTGGCCATTTTTTATTGATCAGTTTTGGAATAAATCATATATTTGTGATGTGTGGAAAGTTGGAATGGAATTAGCCAAGGATGAAAATGGATTCATATCAAAAGAAGAGATAAGGAAGAAGGTGGAGCAATTACTTGGTGATGAAGGCATAAGAGAAAGGTCTTCAAAATTGAAGGAAGTGACTAGGAAAAACCTAGGTGAAGGTGGCCAATCTTCAAAAAATCTTGAAAAATTTGTCAATTGGGCAAAGTAGTAATAATACAATGATATGTATAATAATTTGGAAGTTAATTTGGATTTGTTTTCAGTGTATTATTGTTTAATTTGAAAATTCATTATATTTGAATCTTTGAACACAAAATTATCTAGAACTAAACACCACTAAGATATGGTTTTGTGTGACTTTCTTGTATCATTTTTAATAAACATATTATCTTGTTAAAAAGATATATTAAATTAAACATTTTTTGGTTAATCTAAAATATAGTTATAATTACATGAAACGCAATATGTTTAGACTTTAAAAGAGTACACAGTACGCAATACACTATATGTAAAATATTCTATGTAAAAAATATAGCAAATTGATATGCAGTATGATATCTAATTAGTGAAGTCATGTAACTATATTCTGAAATAACCAATTTGAACTTAGTTGCTAGATGACATAGGACAACTATTTTAAATTAATTTTTATAAAAAAATTTCTAAGTATGAAGTCTTGTGCTTCAAGTCTTTGGACCAATCCCCTGTTTTCAGGGCCATGTTTTGTGCAATACCTAATTTTTAATTGCATATATATATATACAATGGATTCATGATAATATCATATAGCTACTCAAAACAATAGCATATACTTATTTATTCTCTCTTTCTCTCAGCAAAACATTTTTCATTTGCAAAATGGGAATCCCTCACTTTCTTGCTATACCATTTCCAGTGTTAGGACACATTAATCCCCTAACACAATTCTCTAATGTTCTAACCAAACATGGTTGCAAGGTCACTTTCCTACACACTGAGTTCAGCCACAAAAGGGCTAAAATTGCTGCTGGTTATGCACAAGACAACAACCTCAAAGGTTGTTCAAACATAAATTTTGTGACTCTCCCAGATGGTTTGGACCCCGAAGATGATAGAAGTGATATTGTGAAATTGCTTGTCTCTATGGAAAGATCCATGCCTCTTTTGCTTCCAAAGCTCATAGAAGATATCAATGCCTTGGATGTTAATAATAAAATCACTTGCATTGTTGTCACAATTAGTATGGGTTGGGCCCTGCAAGTTGCTCACAAATTGGGAATCAAAGGAGCTTTTCTCTTTCCATTCTCAGCAACTACTTCAGCCTCCCTTTATTGTATCCCAAGATTCATGCATGATGGAATTATTGATTCAGATGGTAAGAATAGTATATTTACTTCTTTTTGTCACAGTAATTTTCTTTACTAAATAACTTGTGTTTATTTAACTTCTACCTATCATTTTTCATATCCTAAGTTTATTTTCATTTACTGTAAAATCAGTTTGAAATAGCCTATATTCAGTTATCTTATTTTGCATTTTTTAGTTCCTGCTGAAATAATTGAGTAATATTAAATGTAATTAATATGTAATTATAGATGTTGAGTTAAATAAACTATCTTTAGATTATTGTCTCTGTATTACCATAAATTAAATGTGTGATAAGAGCTTTATAGGCTTTTTTTTTTCTTTTTCCATTGAAGGAATCCCCACCAAGAAACAAGAAATTCAACTTTCCCCAAATATGCCTATAATGGACACAACAAATTTACCATGGGTTAGCCTAGGTAAGATTTTCTTTGATAATATTGTGCAAGATGTGATGCATAATATGGAATTAGCAGAGTGGTGGCTTTGCAATAGTGCCTATGATCTTGAGCCAGGAGCATTCTCCATATCACCAAAGTTTCTACCAATTGGACCATTGATTGAAAGTGACAACAACAACAACAAAAGTTCTTCATTTTGGCAAGAGGACACAACATGCTTAGAATGGTTGGATCAACAACAACCTCAATCTGTTGTATATATTTCATTTGGTAGCTTGGCAGTTATGGAATCCAACCAACTCAAAGAACTAGCACTTGCACTTGATCTCATTGACAAGCCTTTTCTTTGGGTTCTAAGAACAAGTAATGATGATAACAAGGGAAATAACACATACCCAAATGAATTTCATGGAAGTAAAGGTAAAATTGTTAGTTGGGCACCACAGAAAAAAGTACTGAACCACTCTGCAATTGCTTGTTTCATAAGTCATTGCGGTTGGAATTCAGTTATTGAAAGTGTGTCCAGTGGTGTACCATTCTTGTGTTGTCCATTTTTCAGTGATCAATTTTGGAACAAGTCATACATTTGTGAGGTCTGGAAAGTTGGAATTGGATTAGACAAAGATGAAGATGGATTCATATCAAAGGAAGAGATAAGGAAGAAGGTTGAGCAATTGCTTCAAGATGAAACCATAAAGGAAAGATCTTTGAAATTGAAGCAAGTCATAAAGAACAACTTAGTTGAAGCTGGCCAGTCTTCAAAAAATCATCAAATGTTTATCAATCGGGCAAAATGATGATAATATATACCCTATTTGATATTTGAATGAAAAAAAAAAGTGACAAATTAGAATTACAATATTATTTTCTACTAATAATAATTTTGTTGGCTATAGCTGAGACAGAAAAAGTTAAAAATATTATCCATTTAATTTCGTGCTAATCACGTAAAGTTTGGATTACATATGATACACGCTAAACAGCTTTTGATTGTTGCATATCTATTAAAGTAGATTAATTATTTCAAAGTCCAATCAGCAAGTTTGAAATTAGATGCTAGATGACAAATGTGGGCACTGGTCACTACTTCTTTTTAAACAATGTTTTTCACATGATGATGAGTAGTTGCTTATAGCGACGGTGAAACACAACGTTATATTATAAGGAAACAAAACATACAACACATCATTTGACTGAAGTTGTTTTTCTATACATAAAAATATCCATTTTAATTTGATATTCAAATTGGACCATAAAAGAATAATAACTAAGTGATAATCAGATGTTAATGTTATTACAGAAAATAAAGCATTATCTGCCAAACTTGACTTGTTGAGGGAGAATTTCGGAATGTTACATACTTATTACAAATAAAGTTACAGAATAGTCACTCTCAAAATAAGATCAGAGTAACACACTTATCTTACTACAAATGTTGAAACTCAACGCACCATGTTGAAATTCAGCTCAACAAGAAGAAGAAGAGACGAAGAGAGTGAGAGAATCAGAAATGGAGGATAAAACAGAATTGGCTATTTCAGTTAGAAAAGTATAGGTAGACAATGAAAATATTAAACAATGTGAATAATAGATATGTCAAATGTTCAATTCAATAGGCATGTAGATAACTATATTTACTTATGCACAGTTAACAATGGTTGGATATTCAATTTACTAGGTGTACAGATGATTATCCTAATGTTAAGGTTTATGAAGTAATTTAGGGGTGGCGTATTTTTTTACCTTACTGGATCAATTCTAAAAACCTATTATTCACATTGTTTACAAAAGTCATTGTATACATATCAAAACCAATTTTAACTTGAGTGTTGAGTGTTTAATCACATGAGTCAGATGTAACCCGACTCTTATTTATTTTTACAAAGGATAATACGATTTAAAAAAAAAAACATTTCGAGTTTCGAGTTCCTAACATTATTATTTTAAGATAATATAAATTTAGGTGTAGCCAAATTCATTTTTTCAATAATAATAATAATAATAATAAAAATTTGAGTTTGGTGTAGCCAATTTCATTTTTTCTTTTTAGTTACACAGGCACAATGCCGTGAGGAATTTTTTCATCTGACTAAACTCCTTATTGTCCAATAATATATTGTATAGACTTTAATTTATATTTTGTTGGTATGAGAGGTGCGTGGCCCTATCCTCATCATAAAGGGACCAACAATATAAAAAAAACAGTATTTTTGTTTTTATTATTATCATTATTAGCAGATCAAATATTTTAAACACTTCAAAAATAAAAATAAAATACTTATGAACTAGAAAACTCAATTTGATAATAAAATAAACACATTAAAATTCAAAATTGATAAAATTTGTAGCAACACAAAATATAAGAGTTTAAGTACTCAAAAGTCTTTTACTCTATAATAATTGTAGTCCAAATTAAGTCACCAAAAAAAAAAATTGTAGTCCAAAATCCAAATTCTTGAGACCCACGGTTTGACTAAACACAACTGATCCGACAAACAATCACGTGGTAATAAATCAAGAAGCTCCAATGAAGTATAAAATACACATTTTTATATCTAAGTTTAATCATAACACAAACAAAAACATCAATAGTAATCCATCCATCCCTCTTAGCTTGTTCACACACAATGAGCAATAATCCACATTTTCTTGTTATGCCATATCCAATTCTAGGACACATGAATCCCCTTCTTCAGTTCTCCTATGTTTTAATCAAACATGGTTGCAGAATCACTTTTGTGATCTCAGAATTCATCGAAAAGAGAGTGAAGATTTCTAGTGATGATGATGTTGGATCATCAAAGATGATAAACTTTGTGACACTCCCAGATGGGTTGGACCCTGAAGATGATAGAAGTGACCAACCAAAGGTGATTTTGTCAATGAGGAACACCATGCCTCCTAAGCTCCACAAACTCATACAAGACATCAACAATGGTGAGAACAAGATCAGATGTATTCTTGTTTCCAAGAACATTGGGTGGGCCTTGGAAGTTGGAAACAATTTGGGGATTAAAGGGGCATTTCTCTGGCCTGCCTCAGCAACTTCATTGGCCTCATATTATTCCATCCAAAGCCTCATTGATCAAGGAATTATAGACTCTCAAACGGGTAAGAGATTCACCCATTATGAGTTTCATTTATGGATTTTTTTTTTTTTTTGGTTCCCACGGTATCTCCCAGCCCGGCAAGTCAAGGACTAATCCGCGCGGTACTGAGCTCCATTTAAGGGTTTGCCGCTGGCCAATGGGTTGCTGCATGCACAAGGCGGGATTCGAACCCCCAACTTGATTTCATTTATGGATTAGTGAGCTAACCACTAGACCAACCCAACTTGATTTCATTTATGGATTTTACTCCTCTAAATTGCATCAGTTAAATACTATTGGATCTACTTATTAAGTAATTTGTATAATTAAAAGGTAACTAATTTTATAAAGACATTTTGATAGAAAGATGATAGAATGAATTATTAGACATGTCAAATTATCTAACGGTTCACAATATCATTTTTAGTTTTTCACATGAAAACATTTTTTATAGAGGTAACTGTCTATTTAAAATTAAATAAATATTTAAATTAGTTCTAAAAGTTTTTAAAATTGGTCCTCCCATAACTAATTTATCTTATAGTAATATTTTTATATTTGATTGTCTTATAATAAAATTTGTTAAGAACGTATTTATTCGATTAAAATATTAACAATGTGATTGAAAGCAACTTCAACAAATAATTCTTGAAAATTTTAGAGAATAAATTTTTGTTGGTTATTAAAATACCCATTTTAAAATTTTTTGGGAAACTTTAACCTTTGACTACTCAACTTTTAATAAAATCTTCTAAAGTTTTTCTTAATTCTTCTTTTGGGGATTCCAGGACTACCAATAAGGAAACAAGAGTTTCAACTTTTACCAAATTCGCCTATGATGGACACAGCAAATTTGCCATGGTGTAGCCTTGGCAAGAACTTTTTCCATCACATGGCAGAAGACACACAAACAATGAAGTTGTTGGGAAGTTGGTGGCTTTGCAACACCACTTGTGATCTTGAGCCTGGTGCACTTGAGATATCATCAAGATTCCTTCCAATTGGTCCATTAATGGAAGCTACTAATGACAGCAACAACAACAACAACAAAAGCTCTTCATTCTGGCAAGAAGACACAACCTGCTTAGAATGGTTGGATCAACAACAACCTCAATCTGTTGTCTATGTTTCATTTGGTAGCTTGGCAGTTATGGAATCTAACCAATTCAAAGAGTTAGCACTGGCGCTCGATCTCATTAACAAGCCTTTTCTTTGGGTTGTAAGAACAGGTAGTAACAATGATAAGAATGGAAATAAATCAAATAATGCATACCCAGATGAATTTCAAGGAAGTAAAGGTAAGATTGTTGGTTGGTGTCCACAGAAGAAAGTACTAAACCACCCTGCAATTGCTTGTTTTGTAAGTCATTGCGGTTGGAATTCGACTGTTGAAGGTGTGTGTAGTGGTGTTCCTTTCTTGTGTTGGCCACATTTCAGTGATCAATTTGTTAACAAGGCTTATATTTGTGATTTTTGGAAGGTTGGATTGGGAGTAGAGAAGGATGATGATGAAAATGGATTAGTATTAAGGGGTGAGATAAAGAAAAAGGTGGAGGAATTGGTTGGGGATGAAGAGATAAAAGCAAGATCATTGAAGCTGAAGGAAGTGACACTGAATAACTTGGTGGAAGGTGGTAGGTCTTCAAAGAATCTAGACAAGTTCATCAACTGGGCTAAGGACTATTAACTAATGTGATTATTTTTGGTAACTTTAGAGTTGGAGGTTGCCTGCATTTTGAAATTTTTGATGATCTTATGGTTTGTTGATAGGCAAAATGATTTCGAATAAATAAAATGAAGTTTTGTTGAAAATCTCATTGTATTTTGATTAATGATGTCTATGGATCTATAAATAAGTGAAATGTAATTTTATAAGGAATTTTACTATTTAAGCACATCTTTTTTATGAGAATAATCAAAAGTGTGTTTTTATTTTTTATTCATAGAAGGATATAAATGTTGGATCCAACTCCTCTAAAATTATATTGTCACTTTAGAGAAAAAAGTATACCATTAATTACTTTAAAAGATTTTTTTCATAAATGTTATATTAAAAAATAAATGAAAAGATGAGTGATAAGTTTTGGTTTTAATTGTCACAAATTATCTTGATAAAACCAGAACGATCACCACAAAATCTCTGATAAGATATTATTGAATAAATAGATGACATATTATTGAATAATTTATTAAGCATTTATTGCTTCACTATATTAAAAACAACCACTAAATATTAAAAATTCAATTACCAAAATCTATGAAGCAGTGTTTGCGTGTCGAACACATTTTAAACACGACACTCACTAACATTTGTCTGATACGCGTGTCTGCTTGTCTAACTGTATCTTAATAAAAAAGAAAAAAATATCTTCCAAACACGCTTAGACACACCTAAATATCATCACGTGTCACCGTATCCAGTCTTATTCTTAACATATATTCTTAAAATAAATTTAGATACAGTATATATTATTATTTATTAAAATAAAAAATATTTTAAATACTTGATATAATTTAAATAATACATTAAAAATAATTAAAAAATTTAATTTATATTTTAATATCAATAAAATATCAAAATATCATTACGATTTATCTAAAAGGTACTTTATATTTTATATGTATGTGTGTTCCCGTATTTTGTAAAATTTTAAAATTCACGTGTCGGCGTGTCCCGTATCGTGTTGTGTCGTGTTGTGTCTCGTATACGTGTCAGTATCCGCGCATCATAGACCAAAACTAAATAGAACTTTTTTCTAATCCATTAAGCATTTAAAGTTCCACTAAGCATTGAAAATATAATTAAAGACCCACTAGTAGTTATATATGATTTAAGAACTCTTAAAACATTAAAACTAACATAAAAAAATAACCAAACAACTTTTAAAATATTTACTAAATTTTGTACCCCAATTTCATATATTTCTTTTGTGATAGACAAGGTTTAGGTGGCTTGATATGAGTTTGTAACGATCATCTAAGTTAGTTATTTGGTAGTTAGAGTTAGTTACTATGTTTTGTGTTTGACTGACTCCAGAATCTTGAGCCTTGTATAGCATATATATATATTATAGGTTGATTTGTTTCTTATAAAGGTTGAGGTTCTTATAAAGGTTGAGGTTCTAGATTTTGTACAGGTACCGTAGGTTGGGGATTGTCATCCATTCTTTGAACGTTATATACATGTATTCTTGATTCTATCTCTAAAAGTTGTCTCATGCTTTGTACATGTAAGTAATGCATCCTTCTAACATAATGAATGCGTTTATTCTTAATAGTTTGTCTAGCAGTTTTTACTGATTTTTTTGTTTTAATTTATTGTAGAAGCTTTTTGGTTCTGATTATTTTCTTGTCAATCTTTTTTATTTCTACTTTTAATTCCAAAGATTTAGTTATTAGTTCTCTTATTTTTCTATCTATTGCCATTACTCTTGTTTTCATATTTCTTCTAACTAATTTTAAAGATTTAAGCCTTTTATGAAATTCTTTCATATTACAAGAACAATAACTGAGAAAATAAAGAAAAGAAAGATACTAAGCTTACAGAGATGAACTTATATTTTTATTGCTTGCAAAGTTGATACACTTCTTGAAGATGATTACAAATACTTGGAGAATTTATAAAGTAAGAAGATATAAGAGTAGAGAGATTTCTTGAACTTTCAAGTTTTTGATGATCTTGAATGAGTGAGGCCTTTGGTATTTATAGACCCAAAATGGTGACTATTTGGGTACTATTTGCCAACAGTACTGTTTGCTTTTACTGTTTGCTGACATTTACTGTTTACTTTTACTGTTTGCCGACATTCACTGTTTGCTTTTACTGTTTGCCGACATTTACTTTTTACTTTTTTACTTTTTACTTTTTACCTTTTCTTCTCTTTTTTTTTTTTTTACATGATTGGACTTTTACATTGATTACATATACAGTACTTTGTTACATCTCAAATGGGTCTTGTGAGTCTTGATAGTAATGAGCTGGGCTGGACTGGACCTCTTCATCTTCTCCAAGAGGCACGGTCTGTATTGCTTGTAAAGAGTTTTGAATATCTTCTTCTGAAGTTGCTGCAGCTAAAGCTGCCATAATTTGTCTCTTTTGTGCTAAAAATTGAGTTTCTTTTTTATACGCTATTTGTTCTTTGGTGGTGCTTGAGGCTGTTGTTGCTGGACGCTTTTGTGATGCTGTTAACCATTGATCAATAGCTGTTCTTCTTAGTAAATTTATATCATATTTGTTCCACCATTTAATTTTTATTACTCTTACTAGATATTATATGCTTGGAGATTCTTCATATGCTGCTGAATCATATTCCCAGGTCATAATCCAGTTTATTCCCATGGCTGCTATGAATGAAATAAATTTATATTCTTGTAGGAATGATGACTTGCTTTTAAAATATTCATATGTCATACTGGCTTCTTTTGGGAAGAAAGCTTCCATTGGTCCAAAGTTTTGGAACCATGCTTGAAACCATTTAGAAAATTGTAATGATATCCCTTTCTAAACCAAATGAACCAGGAATGGGGACTTGGTGATAGAAATAAAATATGATTCCAGGCTTCTTTGTAATCATAGTAGGTATAGTTCTGAGGTTCAAATTTTAATGAGAAGCTTTTAGACTGATATGGGGGTATTTCCCACTCTTGCAAGGATAATATTTTTATAATTTTTATTTTTAAATAAATAGGCTGCTTAGTGTTGGAATCTTTGTAATGTGTTAATTCGATGGATCCGGTGTCTACTAATATGAATTCATAAATTTTTTTGGTTTTTTGTGGGTTAATAGGAATATAATGGAAAGTATTTGGGAAGATAGTCTTGTATAAGGTTTTTCTGTCTTTCTTGAACCACTATTTTTCAATAGTTATATCTTCATAAGATTGGGTTTCTCATAATAAGGAAATTGTTCTTTCAAGAGTTGAGTATTATAGAGGTCAGATGGTTGTAATAATGTGAATTTATTATTAGCAGTAATTAAAGGGCTCTTAGAAGGTGATGACGATGATGGTGCTGCTTTTACAACCTGTGACATTGTCATAGGCCTTAATGATAATTGTTTTGCTGGTACAACCGTAATATGTAATTTTGTTTCTTTTATTTGGTCAAAAGGTTGACCATAATCTTCACTAGAGGCTGCTTTTTGCTCCATTCTTTCCCTGCAAAAATTCTCTAGTAAGAAAGTCAGGGAGTGAATTTAGTTCTCCTTTTATATGTTCAATAGTAAAATCAAAACATGATAAAATAGCTTGCCATCTTGCAAATATTTGTTTTGAGACCAAATTTTTGACATCATTTTCTAAAACATTTGGGGCTACTTCACAATCAGTTCTTATTAAGAAGGTTTTATTAAATAAATCTTCTTGAAATTTTGAAACACATAATACTATGGCAAGTATTTCTTTTTTAACTGTTGGATAATTCTTTTGAGCTTGATTCCAAATTCTTGAATGATATTTTACTATTTGTTCTTTTGAGCTATTAGGAGGTATTTGTTTAAGAATTCCTCCATATCCTAATTCTGATGCATCTGTTTCTACAATTAGTTTAGCCGAGGGGTCTAGTATACTTATGCAAGGTATTTCTTTTACTGCATTTTTTATTTTTATTATTATAGAAGTCATTTCTTTTGTCCATGGAGGTGGATTTTTTCTTAATCTCTTATAAAGAGGTTCGCAAATAACTCTTATACCAGGTAAGAATTCTGCTACATAATTTAAACATCCCAAAAATCTTTGTAATTGTTTTTTGTCAGTTATTTCATTTGGAAATTTATCTGCAAATTCAATAGCTCTTTTAATAGGTACTATGGTTCCTTGATAAATTTCATATCCTAAGAACCTTACTTTAGTTGTAAAAATTTTCATTTCTTTTCTAATAAAACTAATCCCTGCTCTTTTATAATATCCATAAATTTTTCTAGATGATATATGTGCTGCTTTATTCCTTTTGAGTATACTAATACGTCATCAAGATATACTATAGTAAATTCTATATGCGGGTAAAATATATTATTCATTATTTCTTGAAATTCGCTTGGAGCATTTTTTAATCCTTAAGGCATTACATTCCATTCATAATGTCCAAAAGGTACTATAAAAGCTGTTTTATATCTATCTTCCTCTTTTAATGCAATTTGATAATATCTTGATTTTAAATCAAATTTTGAAAAAATATTTGCTTTATTTAATCTTTTAATTAAATCACTTTTATTTGGTAAAGGATATCTAATCCATTTTAATACCTTGTTTAGAGGTTTATAATTGATAACTAATCTTGGAGCACCTCTTTCTATTTCAGATGCTTTCATCACATAGAAGCCTGTACAACTCCAGCGTGATTTTGAAGGCCTTATTAGTCCCTTATCTAGATATTCTTGTATTTCTTTTTTACAGTATTCTAGATACTCTTTGTTCATATGTATCGGTTTTGCTTTTGTTGGTATATCTTTTTCATTAAACCCATTTTCATATGGTAAAGCTATTTCATGTAATTTTCTATGTTGAAAAGCTGTGGGATTTAAACTACATAATTCTTTTTTAATTTTTTCTTCAATTGCTTTTATTTTATCTTGTATTTCTGGAGTTTGTAATTGTTCTTCTATTCTTTTATGTGTAACTTCTTGGTTTAAGTAGTTAATTTGTCTTGTCTTCCTTTCTATAATATTAACTTGACACGGTAAGTGTTGTAAAATTTTCTCTAGGCTCAAACAATTAATTTGTCTTACTTCTGTTTCCATTACACTAACCTGTGTAGATAGGTGTTGTAACATATTGAGTTCATGCTGTTTTGGTCTTGTGAGAAATTCAAAATGGACAAGATGATTGGGGATTCTTGTACAAGTTATTCCGTCAATGTCGACATTAAGGGTGTGTGTGGTTGGAGGAATTATAAATAATTCCTAGGAATTTTAAGATGGGAATATCATATTCCCATGTTTGGTTCAAAGTTTGAAAAGCTATTGCTAAGTAAGTTTGATTCCCGGGAATCAAAATACCATCATTTCAATTCCCACCTTCCCCTTGGGTATCTTTAATTCCCATGGAAATGGAATCTTTATAACAAAGTAATACTTGAACCACACACACCCTAAAGGGATATAATAATAAAGTAAAAGGATTTCCTAATATAACTTGATGAGATATATTTATTGCTAAAAAGAATGTAGTGGCAAAGCATACCCTATTTTTACAAATTTTTGCTTATAGTCTATAGTCATTTTGTCATTTTCTGCCATTAAGACTCTTTCTGTAGTTTTCTCATAATATTTTGTGGGTATTAATCCTTCTTGTATACAATTAACATCAGCTCCTGAATCTACCATAGCTATTAAATCAAATTTTTCTTCTTCTACTATTAAAGTTATTGTAGTAAACCATTTTTGACTTACTAATAATGTTATAATATTTATATAATTTTCTGTACCTAGGTTAATATAATTCTCGGGAATTGTTATATTACTAGTTCCTTCATTATTTTGTAAAGATTGTTCTTGGATTTTTATTATGTTTTCTCCTTCTATTTTTAGTAATCTGTAGTCCATATTAATATTTTGTTGTTTTAATTCTGAAATTGCTCTTTTTAACTTTTTTATCTCTTCTTTGAGAGAATTAAGGGAAACTTCTTGTGGGTTTTTAAAACGATTATAAATTTCCTTTATATATATATATATATATATATATATATATATTGGTGAACCTCTTACAAATATATTGGTAGATTATTTATGAGACAAGCCTTTATTTCCAAATGTACCACTTTCTCTTCCTGGCCTCAGTTGTAGATATAGATTGATTTTCTCTAAACTTAGAGGATGATTGTTAGTACTCCAAACTAAATCAAATTCAATATTAATTTATTAATTTTTTTTTCAATACAATGATAATAATCTCCTATTTATAATCCTAATTAGCTAAATAATTCATATGAACCTAACTAATAGGCTTACCGTAACAATGATATAAGAACTTAGCGTTAAATCTGATTTTTTTTGTATAGTTATGAGAATCTATCATTCTAATTTTTTTTTTCTTCCAGGGAGAGTGTTTTTTAAAATACTCATCATCATTATAATGTATAAAAAGTATTATTTGTAAATTTAAATTCAAAATTTTTAACTTGAAGTTCGTGTTAAAAATTTTCATTTTCTTTTTCTGAAGTTGATCATATTTTAATTAATGAAGTTCATATTGTGATATTATGTTGTATGTGTGGCTGAACTCAAAATATTTAACATTTTTTTAGGTAACTTTAATTTTGGGTATTAGTTAGTCCATTATTATTAATGCACAGCATATATTTTTAGACTGTATTTAAAAAAGAGATAAAAATTAAGAGGTGCTAAAATCTTAGTTTAAATTTTTATTATTAAACATAATATTAAGCGTTAGTCTCCAATCTTAGTCTCAGTATTCCTAAACAATACAGTCTTAACAAAATTAAAATTTTTTACATTAACAATGTGAACTCAAAATGGATGTCTTCTTAAAATATGTTTAGTTTTTGTCATCTATAAGTCTATAACAACTCCATTTAACAACTCAACAACGTATCAGAGACTTTAGACAAAAACAATATAAATCAAAATTGTGAAGTATTGCTCACTCTATGACCATCCATGAATATTCAGTCATGTTAGCTTTATTTTATGAGTTACGTTAGAATGATGAAAAATAGAATTATTGACAATATATGAGCTTAAAACTTATTGGTCAATTAAAGCAGTTTTTCTTATAATTTTTCTTATACATCTAAATATAGGACTATTCTCTAGAAATTTTCTTTTGGAAAGTTTCTCTAAGGACATTCTTCATATACCAATTACCAAATAGCTTTTAAAATCAAATCCAGTGCATACGTTATGACTTGAAATATGCCAAATAACTTTTTCTTAAATCAAACCTAGAGCATACGTTATTTTGACTTGACAAGATATAAATTGTCCATCAATATTGGCACTTGGCAGATTCAATGTGTGAATCCTTTATATAATAACAATTCAACAATTATTCTAAACAACATACATACACACACAAAACTTGTTCTTTGCAAATTTTTATTCATCCATTATCTAAGAGGCATGGGGATACCACATTTTCTAGCAATACCATACCCAATCCTAGGACATATTAGTCCCCTTTTTCAATTTTGTCAAGTTTTGGCCACAAATGGATACAAAATCACTTTCTTGACCTCAGATAACAACTTCAATAGGGTGAATAGGGCTGCAAGTGAGGGTAAATTTGTAAAATCACAAATGAGGGTGGTGTCCCTACCAGATGGGTTGGGCCCTGAGGATGATGGAAGTGATCAGCCCAAGGTTATATTGTCCATAAAAACAACAATGGTAGCTATGCTTCCAAAGCTTATAGAAGATGTGAATGCTATGGATAGTGATAACAAGATTACTTGTATTATTGTAACTAAGAACATGGGTTGGGCCTTGCAAGTTGCTAGCAATTTGGGCCTCAAAGGGGCTTTGTTCTGGCCTGCCTCAGCAACTTCCTTGGCTTCCTTTGATTCCATGCAGAGGCTTATTGATGAGGGCATTATAGATTCTCAAAATGGTAAGAAATATATTTTCCTTAATTATGTTAATTTAATCACTTGAAAATGTAAAACTCATTCATAAATATTCATTTTCATATAATATGTACTATTCATGAAGAGAAAGTTTTATGTGTTTTTAGAGCAAGAAATCTCTTAATCTAATCCATTTTCTATTTAACTTATCAATTTAATCTACCTTTATTTATGTAGTTTATAACATATAGATAAAGTCAAAAATATATTTTATTTAATAAAATTTATTATGACTCTCAGTTATTTTTTGCATGTATGACATTTATCTATATTTAGTGTTATATCCAAAATATAATATTATATAAATAAAATTCAAAGAAAGTTCATGTATATTTTAAAATAGAAAAGAATTGAGTTAAATTTTAATAAATCTCATAAAAGTTGAGTATGATTTATTTTTTAAAAATTTCTAGAAAAGGTGCCTAGAAATATCTAAATACTAGCTTGGATCCGATGCGCATATTTGCCGATCGGATCGGATATCGGATATATTCATAAAATATAAAAAATATTTTTTAAAATTTATTTTTATTAAAAAAATATTAATAAAATTCATTTTTCTACTCTTTTAAATATTTTTACTCTTAAAATAATATTAAATATATTTTTTTAAATAATAAAATTAAAATAATAAAACATATATGATTATTAGTTGAAACTAAGCATAGAAGAATATTTATTTATTTATTTTTGCAGATCCGCAAATATGCGAATACCTAATAAAATCCGTAATCTGATCCTATAAGTGTGCGGATCGGATCCGATTCGATCCGATAATCTTGCGGGTAGAATCCATATTCGCAATTTTCGAATCAAATTCGGATAAATACCGCAGATATGTGGATTGGATCCGATCCATGAACTTCCTTACTAAATACATTTATATATATAATTCCCAAGCAATTATATCTTCTATATATAGTTAATTATCTCTTTTGGAATTTCATCAGGACTCCCAAGGAAAGAACATGAGAAAATTAAGTTGTGCTCAAACATGCCTATGATAGATGCAAGTGCCATGCCATGGTACTGTTTGGATAACACTTTCTACTTCCATCACATGAAGCAAGAGATTCAAACCCTAAAGCTAGCAAAATGGTGGCTTTGCAACACAACCATTGATCTTGAGCCAGGACCCTTTTCCATATCACCAAATCTCGTACCAATAGGTCCATTGATTGCAACTAATTACAACAAAAGTGAAGAAAAAACATGCCAAGAATGGTTGGATCAGCAACCACCAAAATCCGTTGTATACATTTCATTTGGTAGCATGGTATCACCTAGTAAGGAACAATTCAAGGAACTCGCTCTTGGACTTGATTTTCTTAACAAGCCTTTTCTTTGGGTTGTTAACAAGAATAATAATAATAACCCATTATTATACCCGGAAAATTTTAAGGGAAATAAAGGTAAAATTGTTGGTTGGGTGATGCAAAAGAAGAAAGTTTTGAGTCACCCTTCCATAGCTTGTTTTGTTAGTCATTGTGGTTGGAATTCGACTATGGAAGGTGTGTGTTGCGGTGTTCCTTTTTTGTGTTGGCCTTTTTGTAGTGACCAAATCATTAATAAGACATATATTTGTGATGTGTGGAAAGTTGGGATTGAATTTGAGAAGGATGAAAATGGATTGGTGTCAAGGGAAGAGATAAAGAAGAAAGTGGAAATGTTATTTGAAGATGAAGGAATCAAAGAGAGATCGTTGAAACTCAAGGAAATGATGATCAAGAACAAAGTTGAAGGTGATAAGAATCTCAATGAGTTCATCAATTGGGTCAAGGAATGAGAATGATATTATTACTTAGTAAAAATTGTGCAATCGACTTCATGTAAAAGTTGATAGTTGAGAGCGGTTAGATAATTTGACTGATTTGATTAAATTTTTATTTAGCGACTCTTAACTATCAATTTTAGTGAAGTCGACTGCATCTGAGTTTTCACCTTATAGTAAAAATAATAAATTTAAGAAAAGCTGGAAAAGTGTATCCTGGGTTAATAAATGATTTTTTCGCTATATTACAAGATGTATGTATATTTTGTGTCCGAATTGTATTTGTTACACTTACACACAATTACATATTTGTTATATATTTTAAACCGCAAAAACTCACAAATAATTTTCTTTATATCAAATCATCTAAAAAATTTTATTTATGGACTTCACGTGAAAATAATTTTGTGAAACTAATTGTATCTAAGTTTTTATCATTTTAAATCTAATTTCCTACACGGTTCTTAATATCATTGGCACATGGTGGATACTAGATAAGATCCCAAATCTTATGACTCTGGCTAAAATGATTAATACTTTGTTGATTTGTAAGTACCTCGAAAATCAGGATAATTGACTTGGAATTTTAAATTTTCTCCATATTCAAAATGATGATCGACGAACCATGGACATTTAATTAAAGGAAGATTAGCCAATTCCTTTCAACCACATTTTCCGGGTTAACCTAACTGTCATTTTGAGTATAAATAATTAAATATATAAAACATTGAAACATATAAAATTTTTCACTAGGATTAAAAGATAAACATTGGTCAAAACTCAAAAGTGGTAAGTGATTTAGGCTTGATTTGAAATTTTTTTCGAAAAAGTGTTTGAGTTTTTTAAAAGTATATTTTTATCATTTTCTGTTTGATAAATAAAAAATATCATATGTTTGTACTCGCAATTTTTAAAATATCGCAATACTTTTGAAAGTAATTAAGGTGGAGCTTTTTAAGTTGGCTTGTGTTTTTTTTTTTTAATTAAAAGTCTAATATAATTTTATATATTAATTAATTTTTAAATTTAATACTTAAATTTATGTCTTTTATAATATTTTTAAATTTTAAAAATTATTTTACTAAACATAATTGCTACTACTTATGTTTATTAAAATTTATTTTTAATTTGATTTATCAAACATAAATACTACATTTTTTAAAAAAAAAAATTTTACCAAACTAAACTTTAATATAACTTAAGTAAGGTTTAAGTTCAAGTTCGAAACATGTAAATATAGTTATTCTAATACTGGACGAACAATTAAAAAAAAATACGATAATATACTAAGGAGATAAAAAAATAAAATAAATTTTGATTATTTTTAACCAATTTATTTTTGTTATTAAATATTTTTGAAAAAAATAATGGTTATATATATATATATATATCACGGGTCAGCAGTCGTTGCATCGTTTATCAATTATTCTTGGCCTTCATCTTTTCCACGAAATTCGTGCAACTATTTGTATCCAGCCAATCCATTAGGAATATAACTCACTTCTGTCAGGAGCATAATGGCGTGTCTCTCTTCATCATTTTCACTTGCAAACAAAAATAATGCAACCTTTGCCAAAGACCTTAATAATCTATTAAGATGCCTATACTTTTAAGCTACTTACAATATTCATTAATTTAGAAGATATTGACATAGGGCTTATCTAGTCAACGAAGGTTGAAATTTTGACTTTTTGTTACAATGAATAATGTTTAGGGTGACAATACTATTCTAATTCGCAGATATCTATTCTATTCTTATTTGTTTGTAGCGGGTAATTATTTGTTTTTGTACCGAAACAAATTTTAACGAAACAGATTCTTAGGCAGGATGGGGCCGGATCGGGTTTAGATTAAACCCACCTCTATTTATTTCGGTCATTCGGTGTATATAAAAAAAATAATTAATAATATTATATAATATTTAAATTTTTACTTTAATTTATGTTATATATGTAAATAATAGTTATATAATTTTTAAAATTTAATTTAATTTATTAGAATTAATAATTATAGAAGCAGATAAGGTGGGATGGGTACCTGCAGGGACGGATTAAGGTTTAATATTTTATAACCTGCGGATAGAAGCGGGGCAAATTTAATGCGGGTTTTTGTAGGGCGAAATAAGATTGGATAGAGTAAAAATCCGCCTCTATCCGCCCCGTTGTAGCATTAGTTAATAGTGGGTCTAAAGAGTAAAGACTAAAAATGCAATTTTTAGTGGTGTTTGCTACGGTACAATGATAAATTCATACGTACCGATATATTAAAAATATTGACAAGTAGTAATAAACCACGTGGAATTTATTTTTCACATCAGTATTTAATTTTTTTTTAAATATATATTATATCACCATTTTTACTAATACACCCATTTTAACTAAATAAAAATAAAAATATATTTTTAATTTAATTTTATAAAAAGTCTTAAACATCTTTACTTTATTTGATTAGACAAAGATACCCTTTTAGATTAATCAAATTTAGAATTCAATTAATCATAATTTTATACTTTCAAATAATTTAAACAACAAAAGAAAAATATATTAAAAAAAACAAAAATCAATCGTTCTTCGTCTTCTCCAATTTCTCTAATTATTCGTGGATCCGGTTTTTCTTCACACCATCCAAAGAAACCACAGAAATTGGCTTTTTCTTCACAAAACCACCATGTCCGTTAGCTTCCTTAGTGGATCCGCTATCCATCAACGACACCACAAAACAACACTTCTCTCCGGTTATTCTCTCTGGTCCGTTTGGTGAAACAAACCAAAGAAGAACACAAATTACCCAATCTTTTTAAAATAAAAATCAATCAATCAATCCGAATTTAAAAAAAAAATTTGGATTTTGAAAGGAATCCATTTCACCGATACGCTCAAAATCATAACCCAACCCAACATCTGAATCGGACCAAAACAAACGAGGTCAACGCTTAGGACAAAAAAGAGTTCAAAAACACAGAGGAAGCGTAACTAAGATTGAAGGAGGAGCCAGCTATAAATAATGCAAGAGAAGCGTGAGAATTTTATTAGCCGTGATAGAAAAAAATTAACTTTAATGGAAGAAAAAAATCTTATGGCCACACAATCGGAATTGATGACAGTGATGAGGCGCAGATCAAAGAATGCGAATAGGGAAGACAAGGTTGTTAGGAGTTGAGAGCAGAGAAGGAAGACAAGGATACGAATAATTAGGGGAATTGGAAATGATGGAGAACTATTGATTTTTGTTTTTTTAATATATTTTTGTTTTGTTGTTTAAATTATTTGAAACTATAAAATTAGGATTAATTGAATTCTAAAATTTGATTAATTTAAAAGGATATTTTTATCTAATCAAATAAAATAAGGATGTTTAAGATTTTTTATAAAATTAAATTAAAAATATATTTTTATTTTTATTTAGTTAAAAGGGGTGTATTAGTAAAAATGGTGATATAATATATATTTAAAAAAAATATTGATGTAAACAATAAATTCCACGTGACTTATTACTACTTGTCCATATTTTTAATATATCGGTACGTATAAATTTATCATCATACCGTAGTAAATACCATTTTTAGTAATTGGAACAAAAAATAAATATAAAAAAAGAACAATAAATAATTAGATTTAATATTAAATATCATCCAATTTTTTTTTCTACTAAAAAAAACCTACTTCTCTTAAATAACTATGTTAATTTTCTTAAGCCAACAGAAAAAGAAATTTAAACTTGATCACTAAATTAATATGTCTATTTTTTGTATTTTATGTGTATTATATATTCGGTATGTAAGTATTGGCTAAAGCATTTTTACCTTCACCATGAATGAATCAAAGCTGATCAAAGTACCAACTTGTCTAAGTACCAAATCACGGAGCAACATAAGCCAACAACGGTACGGTGACAAAAGCGATCTGAACATTAGTAAAGCAAGTTGCAGCAAAGTTTAATTAAATTCTTTAAAGATAAACATGATTTATTTGAATTATTAAAATAATTTTTACCCTGGAACCACTTTTAAATTTGAAATTGATCCCTCTTGATACGTGATCTTTTATTAAAGTTAGATTCAAAATAATTAAAGTCGAATCAACATTTTATATTATTAGTGTTCAGATTTATATTATGACATATTCAACTTCACAGAAATTAGACACAATAATGCAGGTCTAATCTTATTTATATATTTGAATGTATAATCAATCTCTACAATTTTTTTTAATAATTTAGAAAGAAGATCTCGACAACTTTTTTAATAAAAGAGAATGATTATTCGTCACAAAAAAAAAAAAAATCACTTCATAAAGTGATTATTGACTCACCTACAACTATAAATATTTTAGTATTCTCTAAAATATTCTTAAAATTTCAATTTATAAAATATCTCCACCAAGCTCTTTAAAGAGTTGAGATAGCAATTCTTGTTAAAGAGACAAAAAAATTCTTATTTTAAAAAGAATATCTTATTTTAAAAAGAGCCTAGACTTTATATTCAAACTTAGATCCATTTATTTTAGGTAAATTTCGTAATAATTTTTAAAATTATTGTTAAAAGATGAATTTTATTTTTTGATAGGTGTTAGAAGATGATGATGAATAAATAGACTTTGTTTGATGTTTTTTTTAATGTTCAGATATAATTTTTTTATTTTAAATAATTATTAATTTAATTAATTTATAAATAAAACTACTAATTACTTTTACCAATACATTAGTATACAGTCAAAGTTATACACATGTTGTCACTGTCTGAACACATATAATAGCCAGGTTAGACGGCTCAATTCCAAGACATCATAGAACCTGTCAATCGTATAAGAGTTTTAATTTGCAATAGGATTGACTTGACTTAATTGTGTGAATAACATTTGCACTTTAACCAAGGGAGAATACAAAATTAGTTCCAAAGATAAGAGAGAAATTTAATAGTAATATCTCGGGTATATATATGATCAAGAAGTTTGAACGGTACATATTAATTATTGAAACAATCTATGTAATTTTTATTTGTAAAGAGTACATGCTTTTCATAGAGAATTTTTTATTTTTATAAATTAAATAAATATAATAATTACTAAAATAAATAATTTTAAAAATATTTATTGAAATAAATATTTTTATTTTATTTACACTGTAAAAGAGATAATTTTACATGTATAATGATATTTTGTTTATATTGTAAACGATATATATATATATATATATATATATATATATATTTTAACAAATTAAAAATAATAATAAATATTAATAATATCAATAATTCAAACTTTTGTTATACAATTAGTACATAAAAAGGTTAATAAAAAGATTAAAATAGATGTATTTAATTAATTTTAGTCCATTTTAAATGATAGGATTAAC
Organism: Arachis stenosperma; assembly: GCF_014773155.1. NCBI lineage: Eukaryota > Viridiplantae > Streptophyta > Magnoliopsida > Fabales > Fabaceae > Arachis > Arachis stenosperma. The sequence continues at coordinate 145,566,649 of NC_080380.1, read as the reverse complement.
ACGTTTACTTAAAACCATTAAACTATCTACTGTTAACACGGTTATCTCTTTTTTAACTACTCACTGTTTAAAAATTTAAAATATAATTTAAATACATGTGATTTATTTAATGAACCAGTTAATACATGTCACTATTTTATTGGTATATAATATAAAACCTTTTTTATTTAAATTATATTTTAAATTTTTATATACTCTTATACAACAAATAAAATTTATATGTACTCCCAATTATAACAAACAAAAAGAGTAGGTGAATATGGAAGAAACAAATATATTAATAATGTATAGTTAAAAATATATTTGTAACGGTCTATTATTAATAGTGTCCAGAAAATATATTTGTAACTATATGGGTCTTTGCTTATAGAAGCATGTCCTTTGAATTGTGTAATACATCTGCCACTTTCTAAAAATGCATGTTGTCTATCTTTTCTGATATGATTGAAAAACTTATTGAGATTTTTATGGACGATTTTTCAGTATTTGGTGACTCTTTCCCTAATTGCTTACACCATTTTGCTTGATGCTAAAAAAATGCCAAGAGACTAACCTAATTTTGAATTGGAAAAAATGTCATTTTATGGTAACTGAAGGGATAGTCTTTGGCCACGAAATCTCTAATAAAAGCATAGAGGTAGACAGAGCTAAAGTATATATTTCCAGCACACTATTAATAATGGACAGTCTAATATTAATAATAGATAGTTATAAATATATTTTCAGCACACTATTAATAATGGACAGTTATAAAAATATTTTTAACTATACATTATTAGTATATTTGTTTCATCTATATTCACCTACTTTTTTGTTTGTTGCAAGAGAGTACATATAAATTTTATTTGTTACATAGGAGTACATAAAAATTTGAAAAATAATTTAAGTAAAAAAGATTTCATATTATATACCAATAGAGTAATGACATGCATTAATTGGATCATTAAATAAATCACGTGTATTTAAATTATATTTTAAATTTTTAAGTAGTGGATAGTTAAAAAAGAGGTAACCATGTTGATAGTGGGCAGTTTAATAGTTTTTAAATAAACGTGTTAATCCCTGTAATTTAAAATAGACTAAAATTAATCAAACATATCTATTTTAATCTCTTCTAGCAACTTTTTTATGTACTAATTACATGGCAACAATTTGGATTATTGATATTATTAATAATTTTTATTATTTTCAATTTTTTTTTAAAAAATATATTTATCTGTCTTATTTCGTTTATACAGTAAATAAGATGTATGTAAAATTATCTCGTTTACAGTGTAAATAAAATAAAAAAATATTTATTTCAATAAATATTTTTAAAATTATTTATTTTAATAATTATTACATTTATTTAATTTATTAAAAAAATCCTTTTCATAGAAAACATTCAACCTATATATTTAAAAAGTTAGTCAGAAAATCTTAGAGAAAGAGGAATGTAAGAATTCAAAACTCTGGACACATTTGAAAATTCAACTACTTGACCTATCTATTGGTCAAAACCATTCTAGTTAGTTGTTACCATAAACAAACAAATTAAATCCGCCTTAAAATTAGGAGATAGTATATGCATGCAAAAAAATATATAGAAGGACAACAGTAATTCAACCAACTAATTTAAAAATTAGTCAATAATTAAAAATAAATTAATATAAAAAAATCCAAAACTAAAAATAATAAACATATCCAAAATTTAAAGGAAAAAAATCCTTAAAAGTGATATAAAATAAAATTAATTTATGATATAAAATTTAAAATTTGGAATTAAAATTTAAGGTGTACTATTTAAGATAATTGGAGGCGGTGAATGGTGGTGGGTCGTCGACAATGACTCGAGGGGAGCGGCGACAACCACTAGCGGTGCGTGGATGATGGTTAAAATTATCGTGGTATATATAATTTTAAAAAACAATGATCATCATAATTTAATCTATATTCATAATTTAAATTGTATTTAGTCTAATGTGTTGGATAAAAAAAAGTGATAACTATGATAAAAAATCATGATCATAAATAAAAAACAAATGTAATTATATAGAGCTATTGTCACGAGTTTACAATAAAATAGATCACAGTAAAAAACAGTGACTTAAAGTAAAAAATAATATAATGATTTTCATTAACTATAATTACAAATAGACCGAAAATATTATAATGAATTTAAAATCTAAGGTCTAGGATTTTGAGTGGCTAGAGGTGATGAAGAATGATTACAGTGGTTGGCAAAGGAGGGGAGTCGATCACTAGTGGTGGGCAAATGGTAGTAGTGGTTAAAATTAGGTTTAATTATTCTGTCAATTTTTATAGTTTTATTAAATTTTTATAATTTTTTTTTTCGATTGAATTTCTATACTATATTAAATTTTGTAATTAAGTTCCTATCATGACAAAAATAATTAGAATTAATGGAATATTCTCTTAAACAAAACGAATATGTCTAACACTTTGATTGAATATTCTGTATAGTTAAACAAAATATTCTATTAATTTCAATATTTTTGTTACGATAGAAATTTAATTATAAAATCTGATATAGTACAAGGACTCAATTAAAAATAATATATATATATATATATATATATATATATATATATGAGTCTAATTAAAAATTTAATAAAATTATAGAGATTGATAGAATAATTAAGTCTTAAAATAATTATGGTATATATGTATAAAAAAAAAAGTAAAATTGAAAAGGGTAAAAATGTGATTTTAAAAATCGTAAATATATAAGTTTATTTATTTGTTAGTTAAAAACGTAAAATTGACTAATACTTAATAGGGTGTTGACTCCGTAATTGCGTTGATGCATGCATGCAGCTTGGGTTTATTGTAGGGTTCCAGATCCAGAGTAAAAATGGTCCACATAATTAGCCTTGACTACTGAGCTGACTCTAGTGTTGACCAAAAGAACAAAGAGAAAAAATTGAACTTGTTTCCATGAGGACCATGACACGAAAAATCTCGTGGCGGAATGAATTGAACTTTAATTTACTGTAGAATTGGATGCTAAAAGAAAGAGGAAGCAAAAGTAATATGAAATTATAAACTATTACTACTTTATTAGCACTTAAACCAAAACGCACTTCACGTTTGCACTTTATTTTTTGCTATATTCGCATAGTTCTACTTTCACAAACTCTCTCTCCGTGTCCTTTAATATTATTTTATATTATCATAGCATTTTATTTATTTCTTTTTGAAAAATATTATTGTAATATTATCTTTTAATTAGGTTGACACTTATTTTAATATCTATCAAAAATTTAATTTTAATGTTCTATCTAAAACATTTTATCATATAAAAATTTACGCTATAGTCGTAAATCAACGGTAATAAAACATTACAATACTTAAAAAAGACATACATATAAAATTATAGAAAAATAATATTATAATTAGGAGTTCGTAAAAAAATTAAACATAGTTAATCACACGCGAACACGTTAAAATAATAAACATCGTATACATAAGCGGATATACAAATTCAAGTAAATATACATAATAGTTATTAGTCTCGCGACCCGCGAAAAAATGTCGGCTAAGATTATACATCATTAGAGAGAATACAATATATAAACTTATCTCTCCAAATAAAAGCCTCTAAGAAGAATTTAAGTTATACAATATATTTTTAAAAGGAGAGAGAATTTCTAGTACCAAAATAAATCTCAAAAGAATTCTCTTCGCTTCATCGTATGAAATTTCACACTCTCAGCGAGTTGTGTTGTGTCCTGTATCTGAAAAATAGAATAACAACAAGTCAACAACGGATGAAAACCCGAAGGTTTTCAATAGAGTAACGGTCTCAAATAAAAATTACACAAGAAAATATGAACCATCTAAGCCATCATGATCTCCAACTTCAGAGGAATTCAATCCTCTAAGTCTTAACTAATTCATACAGAATTAAATTTGCTTAGATAAAAATACTTTAATTCATTACTAGTCTCGTCCACTCCCAACATTAATCTTCATTGTTTTCGGTCTCTATACTTCTAATAATGGAATGCAAACACTAACAAACAATCATACCAAACAATTACCAATAAGAATATTTAGAACAAGTAATACAATTAGCAGTTAAACATGATTAACAAATAGGCAAACTAAAATATTTATGCATACCCAAGTAATGGTAAACAAATGCACATAATGCATGCATGTCCTATTGGCCGTAAACTCACATATCGGTAAATTGCCAGCAGACTCGACACATCTAGTAGTTAACCCAGACATTATCACTCTGTCGTGCATCCCTACAAAGAACATAACATATATATATGATTAACAAGAAGGGAATCCTCAACTTTCCACCATTTCACTGAAGGCAGTGATATCTGCGATATAGTGTCTGCTACACTTCACAATCAGAGAGAGATTGTGGTGCAACAATAGGGAATCTTCAACCTAACTCATTCACACCATAATAAAAAACTAAATTGAAGGGAATCATCAACCTCCTATGCAATCTCCCAATGTAATAAGAGAGAGAGAAGCCTCAACATCAACTTCTCTATCCGTGAGCAGACAAAGCCACCGTATTCACCGTAGGAAGGACGAACCACCATTCGCACAACATCAATAACGCAAGCGGGGCGAAAAATATGTCCTTGCCAATTAATAATCACATCTCATAATCACACAAGAGGGACAAAACCCATGTCCTTGCCAATTCGGTCATCATATCACATTTACAACCATAATCCCAATTTCAACCAATTTTAGAAGATATAACTCATCATAACCCCATTCATTTATTAAAGTAATCAACCTCATCAATTCGTGAGCGGGACGAAGCCACCAACCTCACCGTGGGCGAGACGAACAACTATCCTTATAATATTTATATCCCGCTTAAGAATTTTTCATCCGCTAATTATCCAATTCAATCTATTATACTCACCCCCAATATATTCAAAGCTTTTAAAATAATTCTCAGACTCTATACAAAAGTTACAGGAAATTACGAGTTTGTCGAAAAGGTTTAACAATCTAAAATCAGCATTTTTAAAAAATTAGCACAATCGTGCGTACGCACGAAACCTGCCTCGGTCTTTTGAGGGTGAGTACGCAGGCCTCGTGTGTATGCACAAAAATGAAATAATGCATAAAAAAATCAACAATTAATCATCCTAAATCCAACATACATCACATACTATCTACAAGGATTTCAACCTCACCAGATACACCTCAATACATCAATACATATCAAGCGATATAACTCAATCACTCACTGTCTTCGCCCCAAAATTCATTCAACATTTAAATCATCATTCAATTTTAGACATCCATGCTGAATCATTAACATCAACAACATCAATTCAACAATATCTTAAGGTCAACTAGTTTAGATTTTCACATAACATTATATAGTGAAACCGAAACTTGTACCTTAGTTGACGGCAGTTCCAACCTCTTGAACCTTTATCTCTGGCCAAACCAAGCCTCGATCAATTCCTCACAAATCCAAGCTTCAACCAATTCTATTCAATCTAATTTCATTCAAATTTCACATTATTCATACTAGGATTTTCACATAAATAAAAAAAAATAAGGAGAAAGAATTTCTTTACCTTATTTCATATGAACATGGATCAAAACTTTGCTAGAATGTGACCTTGAGCTTTCCTTAAAGCATCTAAATCACAAATTCAACACCCACACTACCTAAAACGCAAAATCAATAAAGAATGAAGAAATAGGGTAGAATTATCACAATTACTCACCGCAAAAGTAGTATAAAAACGTAGAGAAAAATGAGAGGAACATATAGTCGCAAACAAGTCGTCTATTGGAACTCCAGTTTGTGAGAAAAGTGAATTAAAAGAAGAAGGTGAATAGTATTTAGGGTTTCTCTTCTTCTCTTTTCTCGAGCTCTCTATCTCTCTTTTGTCAAATGTGAGTGAAATTGGAAATGGAGTCACTTTTAAGACAAGTTAATTAAGCGAGAGATATTTTTAACCTTTCGCCTATTGGTCTGACTTAGAGCTAAAATTTTAAAGATATACATTCCGATTTTGTATTCTAAATATGTTTTTGGCCATTTTTACATTTTTATTTTTTTTATACGTAGTATCGGACATACCTAAGCGTGTATAGTTAATTATAATGTCGGTATGTATTTTTTTATAATTAATTATATTTTTGCGCTTCAAATAATTTTTTAAATTTAAATTTTATCTGTAAATTTTTAAATTATAAAATTTAAATTTTTAGTTTAAATCGAACGATGTTAAACCTTTTTAACTCAATTTTAATTATATAATTAACTAATAAATATCTCAAATTTTATACTGTTAATATAAAATAGTTTTATAAATACATCTAATTACGTAATGTTATATTAATAAAACGAATTATGTTTTTTTATTAATGATATGAATGATTACCTATAAACAAATTTGATGACGATGGAGTAAATTTTTTTTAGTGGAAAAAAAATTGGATGGTATCCAGTGTGGAAGATCTCACCCTTCATTACATTCTCTCTTTTATTTATTTCTAGTTTCACTTGTAGAATTAAAGGTGGGAGATTACACTTTATTCTCTTCGATGATAAAAAAAATAGAGAAGATCCATTTTCATCCGATGATGCAATTATCTAAAACATTTTATATTGCATCTAAAATAAACTCATCTTTAAACTGTAGTGTAATTTCCAATTTATTATGTCGACTCTTTTTTAACCTTTTTTTTTTCCCGCAACACTCACTTTTTATTTGGTATTTCTTAGATATTAGTAACCCAAAAATGTTTAATTTAAATTGCACCAAAAAAATTCCTTTTGAAATTGAGGGGCCAGAACGTGTTGACGGGGGTCACTAAATTTTCAGGTCTCGGAGTCCGGTAGTGGACCAACAGCCTCTGACAATGCAGTAATATAAAAATCAATATATCGTATTATTTAATTTTGGTGCACTATATATATTGTATTTCATAAAAAAGCCATAATTGTAATATTTTTGTTATGAAAATATAATAAGTATAATATTAAAATCACATTAAAATTATATATATAATTTAAATATAAATCAAATAAATATAATGAATTTATTAGTTAATAATCCTAAATGTATTAACATTTGTTATGTAACTAATTTAGATTAGTTTAGTAGTTAGTTTACTAATTCACTTAAATAAATATTAGAAGTTTGAATAATGTCTTATACGTATAGTAATTTATCGGCCAACAACAAATTCTTAAATAAAATTTCGATTTGCAGTAAATTATTAATCATTAACTTGTTGGATTGAAAAATGTCGTGTGTAATAAAAAAACATTAGTTATGTTTCTCTTTTAGTACTTTGTAGTATACTCATCACCGCTAGTCTGCTAGTAAAATTATTTTTTTGGCGGTCATTTATTTTACTTTTAGCAACAATTAAAATAGCTATTAATATATTTACTAATAATTAGATATTAATCGTTTTATATTTTCTTACTAAAAAATTTTAGTGATAATTATACATTTTTTAATTTTGTTAATGGCTGCAAAAAGTATATAATTGTCATTATAACATATAATAATAATAACAGCAAATATATAATTATTACAAAAACATAAATTAAATAAAACATATAATGACTTCTATCTTATTACTACTAAAAGTAATTTTTGTTGTAGTGATAAAATAAATACTTGTAGACTTTTGTGGGAGAATTCTTTCTTTGAATTCACATTTATTTATTTTTTTATTATTATTCTATAAATATATAATGTTTTATTCTTAAGAAGTTAAATATAAATAAATAAATAAAAATAATTCAAAACAAAATTAGCTAGAGAGGATATGTATTATATATTAATGTTAGAGAAAAAGATAAATAGATTCTTAACTTTTTGATTCGCAAATATTTAAGTATTCGAGAATCTGAAAATATATTATTTAAGTCTCCAATCTTTTTAAAACTTAGACATATTGATCCTTTGTGTTTATTTAGGTTTGTCAAACTCAACAGAAAAATTAAACGTGATTTCCGTTGTGCTGATCTGGTTGATACGAATGCACACGTGAGAGAGTTTTTAAAATCGGACAAATTTGACTCAAAGATCGATATATTTAGATTTTAAAGATGTTAAAAACTTAAATGTATTTTTAAATTATCAAAAATTTAAATATCTGTAAACAAAAAAATTAAGAATCAATTTGTCCTTTTCTCTTAATATTAACTAACCAGAAAGAGCGAATGTAAAAAAGGAAATAATTAAATGATTACGCTTAATTAGATAACTGGTTAGAGATGAGATTGCTTTTTTTTTTTTTTTTTGTTAGGAGTATGCTAAATATAATATTTAAAATTCATATATGCAAAACTAACTTTTATTACTTTTTTTTTGGTGACTCGTTTTTTTTTTCTTTTTTGGTGACACTTTTATTACTTTTATTACTTTAAAAAGAAAGAAAATTTTCCCGTTCATCA